>NC_081411.1:364604489-364724489 GCF_030272615.1 Cryptomeria japonica
TTTTTAAAAAATAATTAATATTGTAAGAGGTTCCATTCAAAAAAATAGCCCTACTAAATATTATTATTAATTTCCACTTCTATGACAATTTCCTTAAGAATAACCACCACTTATTGAAATCTATGACAAATTCTAAGAATAACTTTCATTTTGAAATTTAAAACATGTAATTATTTTCCAAATAGATATCAAGACTTCCACTTATCATATAATATGCCTATAATAGATTTATTATTTTCTTTTAAAATTTCTCATTTTTGAAAATCTAGCACCCATTAATTAGAAATAGAGAGGCATTTCATTTTTGAAAAAGTAATTATTATTTTAGATATCCTTTCCCAAAATATTTCCATGCAAAACTATTATTGTCATATTCTACATGACATATTCCTTATGGCTTGTCATAGTGGGGTTAACACTTGTCGATTGATTCCTTAAATTTGAATTTGAATTCTATTTTCCCTTGTGTGCCATGTGTCTATATTTTTTTCATTTTTCCTACACCATGTGCTCAATTAATTTGTGAGTAAAAAAGTAATTCCTCAATTTTACATATGGTGGAAGTAACTAGAAATTAATAGTATCATGTGTGTGTCAACATGAATTAATATTTATTTTTACTTAATTTCCAACCTTATTTATTGTTTCTATCTAACATTTGTTTTTTGAATAAAGGGGTTAAAAATTTATTAATAATCTGAAAATAGCCTTACACAAGAAAGCCAGAGCCACAAGCTTCCAGAAGAGAAGAACAAACCCAACCAAAAGTCAACCAGCTTCATAACTATCCATATCCTCAGCAAAGATCTTATGCAAGTTGTGACAGGTAATCAGGGGAAAGATGCTCCCAATCATCAAATTTCCAAACATCGTCATGTTCTAAGGCCCACTTAGCCAAATAATCCACAACTCTATTCCATTTATGAGGAATGTGGATGAAAGACACCCTCTCCATCATAACACTAATTTGCAAAATCTGGTGCATAATCCTTGCCAGTTACCAATTAATCCCACTCACCTTTTGCTCAATCAACAGATTAACAATAATCTACAAATTTAATTCACAGATAACCTTACACCACCACAACTCATATGCATGCTCTAGGGCATAAAAAATTGCAAGTCCCTCCATAAAATTATTAGACTACTGCAATTTATGAACTGAAAAGAAGAAAACCACATCCCCCATAAAATCCCTACCAACATCCCCAATCCCAGTAGGACCCGAATTACCCCAAGAGGATCCATCGGTGTTAATCTTAATGGAATCATCCTAAAGGGGGAAACCATCTTCCCACCCTTTGAACCTTTTGCTTAGCACATCTACCTCTCCTAACACAAGCTGAGACAAGAGACATCTCCTACAAACCCAACCTACTCACAATATTAGCCTCTCCTCTATCCAGAGGAAAATCCACCTCACATTTAGCGTTCACCGTCTCCTAGATCATGCCAATGATTCTATTCCACACTTGCTAAACTAACAGTTTAAATTCCCTGAAGATCCTCCTATTCCTCTCTAGCCAGATCTGCCAAAGTATGAAGATGGGCCCAATGTGCTAGACATTGTGGAGAAAAGAGGACAAAATAGGAGGTCTGCTCAAACTGCTTCAAAACTCCACCAAAGAATCTGTGTGAACACAAGGGTGCTTCCACACCCCCCATCGGTAATGGCATAGCAGCAACAAGAAAGGGCATTTGGAGAACAAATGGGAGGAATCCTCCTCCTCACTACCACACAAAACATAGATGGAAGGCCCGTGGAACCCATGCTTTCGAATATTGTCCTAGGTTAGACATCTATTCAAAGCCAAAGTCTAAGAAAAATAGTTACACTTTGGCCAAGAGAAATTGTTCCAAACATATTTCCACTGGTGCACCTCCCTCCCCTCCAAGCAATGAAACAACAACTCCTGGTACCCACTAGAAATAGTAAAAAACACCCTTAGGATTCCAGGACCAAGAAAGTCTATCCCTATCCTTAAGGGAACTACAGTGTCTACTAGCCAAAATGCCATGAATCTTAGCACAATCTTCCTCCATATCAACAAGTGACCATTCATTAGGAACCTTCCACCACACCATCTCCAGTTGCCTTGACCTATAAACAAACTTAAAATCGCTCACTCTAGACCATCCTGCCTCCAGGAACCTCCAGAAAAGATTCACTAAATTAGGAAATTGATCTATAATTGGGGGATAGCCATCCAAATAATCGAACCAAAAAAGAAAATCTTCCCCCCTCTTATAGATCCAAAAAAGACCTTTTATCAGTGTAGCCCCTTTCTTGAGAGTACTCCAAATCATAGAGTCTTTTCCCGCAAGAAGATATCTTGGGATTTCTTCCTTCAGGGTCCTCTGAATATACCTGAAAGACAAAATACTAGCCCAACCTTGATCATGTTCAACACACCACCTCCAGTACAATTTAGTCACCAAAGCCTCCCCAAATAAAGAGGATTGCCTTAAGCCCAGCCCATCCAACTACTTTGGGCTGCACACCAAGTCCGATTTAACAAGACTCCATTTATAGGAGGATAGGTTGCCTGCCCATAAGAATTGTCTTTCCAAATAATCAAATTCCTTCACAAACCACTTGGGGCATACACCTATAAATTGAAAGAGCATGGACCACCGACTAGATCAATTGAACCCACCTAGCAAAGGATAACCATCTATGAGTCCAATGGTCAATCTTCATCTGAAATTTGTTCAGAATGCCTTGCCAAGAGTCCCTGGGAGGATTACCAGCATAGATAGGAATACCTAGGTAGGTCAAGGGAAGAGAACCAACCTCGAATCTCAAGATATGAGAAATCCTCACTTGAATAGTTCCAAGTGTGTTGAAAAAGATAATGGAAGATTTATCCTCATTGATCAATTGGCCAGAAGCAACAAGATAGACATCCAAGATTTTACGCAGACTTATAGCTTCTCTGATCCTAGCTAGTCACATCTGGCTTGTATCATCCACAAAATGCAAATGGGACTGAGGAGGTATGTCATTACCCCGACTCCAACCATGTATAATACTTAGTCCCACATTATACTTAATCAATATCCCTATACCCTTAGCTAGAAGAATGAATAAGTAATGGGGAAAGAGGGTCCCCCTGATGAAGACCCTTGGATGCACCAAACAACTCAGTATGATCTCCATTAATTAGCATAGAGAACAAGGTACACGAAACACAACTCATAACCCATTGGATCTAGTGAACAAAAAAACCAAAAGCCTTAATAATCTTCTAGCGAAAGGAGCATCAGACTCTATCATAAACCTTTGCCATGTCTAGCTTGATAAACATAGCTTTTTCCTTGGAAGCTGCCATAAAATGAATGGTCTCAGTAGTGATGACCACTCCATCCAAGATTTGACGGCCCTACACAAACACACTCTTCTCTTTCAAAATGACCCCCCCAAGCCAATTCTGCAACCTTTCCGCTATCAGGTTAGAAATAATCTTATAAATCACATTACAAAGAGAAATAGGATGGAACTAGCCTAGCTAGTCAGCCCCATCACACTTGAGAATGAGCGCAATGAAAGTCACATTCAAAGCCCAGAACATCTTCTTACTTCTTCGGGACTCTTTGATCACCTCCAATAAGTCTAATTTGATAATATCCTAGAATTCTTGATAGAACTCAATTGAAAACCCATCCGGCCCAGGAGCCTTCCCCTTCTTCATGTGAAAAACAATCCTCTCAAGTTTGTCCAACAAAATAGGTCCCATAAGCTTCTCATTCATCTCCCTAATAACTAGAGAAGGAATACAAACAAGAACCTGATTTTCCTCTTCCGATCCCCCCTAAGAATCCTCACTAAAAAGGGATTGGAAATACTGCATAGACTCCCTAGAAAACTCCTACAAGGATAAACATTGCTCACCTCTATCATTAACCAGAACAGGGATAGAATTTCCATGTCTTCTTGCTTTCACTGAATTGAAAAAGAACGCAATATTCTTATCCCCTGCTTGAAGCCAATCAATACGAGCTCTCTATTTATAGTAGATTTCCACCCTAAGCTCCCACTCCTCTAAATCCTTGACTGCCTTGACTTCCTCCCTATGCAAGGCTTTTGATAATCCATGCTCTCTAATCTCTCTAGTAATGTCATTCAATTATAATTGAGTAGCGGTCGTAGCATGAAAAATATTACCAGAAGGCTGACGATTCCACTGTTTAAGCTAAAACTTAACAAATTGCAGCTGATTGGAAAAAGTGCACATGGTCATGCCAAAGGTTGGCCTCCCTTTCTTCCACCACTCCGCAACATGAACTTTCAAAGAAAAATCTCACAACCACATAAGAAGGAATTTGAATGAAGGAGTGTGAGCGAACTGAGTAGAAGAGGACATCAATTTGATGGGCCAATGGTCTGAACCTTTCCAATTAAAATCTTGGAGCATGTGGAGCATCCCCCACCAACCCAAAAACTAGAAACCAGAAAGTGATCCAGCCTCTCTGAAATCCAGTACTCCTCTAGTCTCCTATTGTTCTAAGTGAAAATACCATTACTAGGCTTGATGTTAACAAGATTCAAGGTTGATATACTATCTCAAAGAAGGGAGAAGGATCCAATCGCATAACACCACCCTTCTTCTCACTCAACTCTAAGATGGCATTGAAATCACCCACCATAATCCATGGATGAAAAGGAAAAAACCCATGCATAAAACTAATATGAGACCACAAATTATGCTTACCCTTTAGATAAGTGGGGGCATAAATATTAGTAAGCAAGATATATTCCCCAGTCTCAAGACTAGAGGCAACCCCAGATAAAGAAGATCTGGAAGAAATCCACCATATAGGACGAATCCTCAAGGGGTTCCAAATACAAGCCACATTGCCAGAGGAGAAAAATGTCCCAATATAATGACATTCGCCTCTCCCCCATAGCTTAGGCACCAGAACCAACATACTTTCCACTAATAATTTAGTTTACTACAAGAAAAGTTCATCAAGGGAATGACTCCTAATCAATTCCCAAACAACTTTTTATCTAGGGCCACTGTTCATGCCCCTCACATTCCATGAAAGAACAATCATTTTGGGGGATTAGAAAAATGAGAATACAAAGTCTTTACTGACCCTGCCTCAACCAAGTTCTCCCCCATCAATTTGATCTTATTCAAGTCCTTCTTTCTGCCAACCTTTAAACTCTTCTATGCTGCTCCTTTCTTAATGTCTTTCTGAAGAAGACCTAGATGTAAAGAGATCTTATTACTTTTAACCCCTATAGAGTCCAATTTATGTGTTGCATGACAAACATCCCCACCGTCCATCTTTACTTCAGCACTAGAGATGGGACCCTTCTAAGAAAATACCTACTGATCCATCTTCATTTGTTGACTTCCAACCTCCTGTAGACCCTGGGTAGGATCCAAGTTCACACTATCAGGCATCAACCCTACTGCACTATTTTCCAAAGGAATCATCCCCAAATTCACCTCCTACTGGCTAAGATCATCTAAGGCTTCAAATTTGTTAAAGATATCCTCCTCCTAACTCTCCTACAAAGACCTCTTTTAACCTCAGTTCCTATTCTTTTTCTTAACTTGGACAAAACCATCAACAACCACAACCACACTAGACATGGAAGCTTTTCCTTTATCAGCCTCATCAAGGTTACAGGATAGCTATTGTGGCTGATGCTCAGTCAATTTAGACCTAGGGAACTAGTGAATACTAAGACGGGGGGTGAATTAGTATGCCAAAAATCTCCATACTTAAACACTTCCATAGTCTGAAGGAAAACTAGTAAAACAATCTAACAGACAGACCGGTTATCACACATGCAAACCAAAATGCAAATAAAGCATTCACCCACAAAAGCAATACAACCATAACACAAGATATTTGACATGGAAACCCAACTAGGAAAAACCACGGTGAGATGGAACTCACAAGTCACTATCTGCATAATAGAAACCAGACTGGTTAAGGTCAGACCGGTTAAGGTCTTACAATGTTCTTCACCAAAATAGATCCTATTAGGAATCTCAATCTCTGTTAGGAGATAAGTCTGATTAAAGACTACCTTGTTAGAGGATTTTAGATTCATAGAAGTGAACCACCTTGTTAGAGTATTTTACAAAGGATTTTGGGCCTACCCAGTTAAGGGCTACAGACTTGTCAAAGATGTGAGTAATCAACAAGTGTTTGATCTATCTAATAGCACAAGCTGCTTGGTTAGATCCAGTATAGTTCACTGCTAATGCATTTCAGCATTACTTCAGTCTTCTCTATCTCTTTCTGTTACAACTTGATCTTCTCAGATAAGATCGCTCTTACAACAACTCAACAACCACCTTAAACCCTTTCAGCAACAACAACTACAACAACTCAAAACCCTAGACATGATGTCCTTTTAAAGGAATCTAATTTCATGTCGGTCCAATAGGATTACATTACAGTTTCTTAGGTTCAATGAATCTAGACATACTTAGTAACATGACACAAAAAGCATCGTCAGTGTGTCGGCACCATCAATGAATCCGTGGGTTGGTAACTCATCACAGAGTATTACCGGTTCATACAAAATACTGGTTGTTGGCTTGACAAAAATGAAGACTAGTAAGAATATGTTATGCCTCTTTGCTCCTTCGTACCGGTTGAGATCTACGAACTGCTTGAGGTCGATATGCCGCTTCAGACCAGGAAACATATTCTACAAAATCACCAATAGTCTAAAGACTAGAATACAACATACTGGTTGGAACAAGTACCGGTTGAGCTCTAGCTCATATATATACAGGGGATCTCTGTACAAGTGTGTGTCCATCAATGACAATAACAACATAAACATCAAAAATGCCAACAATCTCCCCCTTTGGCATTGATGGTAACACTTAGGAAAATAAACTTTTGACATCTAAGTGTTTTACAACAAAAACATGCCATTAACAAAATTTCTCCCCCTAAGCATATACACTATCCCTTAATCAACACAATGTATAGCAATTTTGCATACAGAGCATAAACATTGAGATATCAGAGCATATAGCATATATCAAAATTTTAAAACCAGATACTTCTCCCTATTATTCTCCAAAATAGATAGAGTACTTCTCCCCCTTTATTAGAAGATCAAAATTTTAAAACCAAAACCAGATACTTCTCCCCCTTTGCCAACAATGACAAAGTACTACTGAATAACCCTGTTTCCATTTGATAATGAAATAATAAAAGTTTATGACAATAATGAATAATATTTGTCAAAAACCGATTTATAGTCTTGCAAAAATTGTTTCATGGATAGAGACCATGACTCAAGTAAGGAGGTGGCTACTTCTTTTTCTGTTTGCATCTGGTATACCTATTCCTCCATGGCATCAACTGTGCTCAGCTCCTGCGTAACTGTCAAGGCATCCAGGTTCAGATAACACTTCTGAGGAATTTGCAGATGTGGAAGTAAAACCAGTTGAAGCTCCTGTAAATCTCTAGATTATGTACTGATCTCTTGCTCCATTTTGGCTGACTGGATTTGGAATCGGTGAATGGTTTGCCCATATGTTGCAAACAAATCATAAGGTGGCTTAAATGTGCTCAAGTAGGACTGTAAGTCCATTTAAAGCTTTTTCTGCTGAGTTAGCACATCATCACAAAATAGATGGGGTTGACAAATTTTTCTTAGTAGCAAGTTTCCCTCATCCAAAGCATCCCTTATATCCTTTTGGTCTTTCAGAAGTTCAGACCGAAGCTCATTCAACTTTTTCACCAGAGCAATGTTAAGAGCCTTTTGATGCTCTTTCTTGACATTTGCCTCTGCTTCTTCTTCCAAGCTCTGCACCTGATCATCCACTATAGTACATAGTAGTTTGAGCTGTGCTAGTGATGATTCAGTGCTGGGAAGATTGGTATCAGGGATCAAACTGGTAAGGGTGTCTACAGCCACCTGAATTATGTCCTATTCCTTTTTCCTGTGAATGATCTCAAGGCGCTCTTGAGAAACCTTGATGCTTTGCATAAGCTTTGACTCACTTGCAGACTGGAGATCGATAGGACTAGAGATATCAGTTAGTTTGGCTTGACTTCCGGTTGCCTTCGAAGAATCCATCTGTGTGCTCTCCATTGCTTTTGTTGCCTTGTCTGCATCTTCCTTCTTCCTTTTCTCTGCTTCTTTCTTCTGTTCTTGTTCCTTGTCTTCCTCTTCTTTCTTTTTCCTGTCTTCCTCTTCCTTCTTCTTCTTTTCTTCCTCTTCCTTCTTCTTCTTTTCTTTCTCTTCCTTCTTCTTCTTTTCTTCCTCTTCTTTCTTTTTCTTTTCTTCCTCTTCCTTCTTCTTCTTTTCTTCCTCTTCTTTCTTCTTCTTTTCATCTTCTTGCTTCTTCTTCTCTTCATCTTTTCATTTCTCCTCTTCCTCTTTTCTCTTCTCTTCCTCTTTTCTCTTTTTCTCATCTTCATCCCTCTTCTTCTTCTCTTCTTGTTCCTTAGTCACTTGTTGTGTGTCCTTAGCTTGCTCACCGCCTTATTCGGCTTGTTGCCCCTATTCTGTTCCCTCAGAAGGTATGTCTTGAGTGACATCTTCTACATCCAGGGCATCGACATCAATAGTGTCCATTGGTTCTTCAACTAGGTTTCCTTCTTCATCAAAAACTTCATCCGGTTTGGATATGACCAGTTCTTTTTCTTCTTGTCGGTTGACCATTCAAGCTTTGTGAGCTTGAATAGCATGATTCATATACTAATGAGTGTCTTTTTCAACATCATCAACTCTTCCTTCCAACAGCCAGTGTCTTCTTCTCCTTGTGAAGAAGAGTCCTTTATTTTGGTCCAACACATCAAATAATTCTGAATTTGAGAGGTTGGGAAAGTACTATGAAAAGACTTTCTCCCTAATCTCTTGTTGTTTTTCAATGGCAATGCACCATTTATTATCCAATGCTTTAAATAAAGAATCCGGTGTCTGAGATTTAATCTTTGATGGCGACCAGTCATTTTTGCACAAATAAATAATGATTTCCTGTAATACTTCTTCCTTCTCCTCATCACTAAAATCATCATAATAATCTACTAAATCATGAAGTAATTTTCTCCTAATATTCTTAACTATCCTTTGAAAATGTGTCAAAGGTTTATATGAGGAGATATCAATATTTACCAGTGCGGATGCTGGCGGTTCATTCTTCTTCATTTTCTTTGTCTGTCTAGCCTTCTTTGGCTTTTCATCAGACTTGGTCTCTTCAGAGTCCAATTCATTTGTCTTATTCTTTCTTTCTCTTTCAAAGACTTTTTCCAGTGTCACCTCCAATTTCTTCTTTGCAGGTGACCGCTTGGTCACTCTTGGAGTTGCTATGGTAGCTGGTGTCAATGCTGTAGCACTGCCTTGACTTTCTTTGCTACTGGTTCTTTTCCTTTCTTAACAGATGGTTCTTCAGCCGGTGCAATCCTCTCCAAGTAGGTTCTGGTCCTTTTAGCCTTAGGATCAAGAGGCCAGGCAATAAGGGTTGAGGCATACCCTTCTAGCATGTCATACATAACCTCATAGCCCATTGGCTCCACTTCCTCCATTCTAGGCTCAATAGCCTCCATTAAGAATTTGTCCACCTGAATGGTGAAACAGATGTCATCTTCGCATTTCTTAATGATATCACCTGAGATCCTTACCCTTTGACTCATCTTTCTTCTGAACTCATCAAAATATTTGTTCAGTACTTCAGGGTAACCAGTTCCAATGGCTTGTATGCTTTCCTTGATCCACTTGGTTATCAGTTGGTCAGGAGACCACTGGACATCTCCTACTCCAGGAAAGTAGCCTTGGAAATAGAAGAACAACCGTACTAGTAGTTGTCCAAACTTAAACCTCAGTGCATTGTCCTATTTGATCGCCTTTAGATTCAATAGGAGTTGCCTCTGCATACTGGTGCATAGGTCAAATGATGCATCCTCTTTAATCTTCCGGTAAGCGGCATTTACCTCTGCAATAGATACAAAATTAATCCTGCTGGCTGAGAATGTTCTATAGCCTATCACCGTGTAGACATATTTCACCAGATCATCCTTGATAGGATTAACTGTCATACCCCATGAGTCACTTGTTGAACCAGTGAGCTTGGCCATTTCGGTTTTGCTTACCGTTCTTAGGACTGGCACTTCCCCTGTGTTACAAAAACCAGTGACTGCATGAATTGCCTGAGGCATGATATCATGCATCCTCTCCAGGTACATGTTGTCACCATGGACTCTGCTCAAAATGATCCTGATATGATCCTCCGTCAAATCTTCCAAAAAGTATACTGCATTATGGAGTTTCTTCTTTTCTAGGATACTAAACTTCGGTTTGATCTTTTTGTCCTTGCTGCAAAATAAACCTAACTGGCGTGAATAGCTAAAGACCCTAGGTCTTCTATTTTGCAATCAATATAGTCTAAAATTCCTTCTTCAACTATGACTCCAGCCAGAACTTGTGACAAGGCATTATATTTGGACTTCCTCTGAATAAAACTTTCTGACTCAATGGAAGTACTAGAACTGGTATGAGATGCAGAAGCCATTGTTGAGTATTTCAAGAACATGAAAAATACCTTTACAATGCAAATTTAGGGCTTCCTGATTCTGTTTCACTCCACTCTCTGTCAGTTGCCAAATCACCACTTTGTGTTCTCCTCGACTGCTTGCAAACTAGATTTGAATCTCCTTCAAGATTTATCAATTTCTTGAAATCTTAGCTCAAATCGCCTTTTCTTCGCTCGAAAATAGATAGTGAGAAATGATTTGAAATATGCTTTTATACATGTCTCTCACCTACCACCATTAATGCTCCTCTATTAGGGCATAAACCCTAATTTTCCCTTTTTACCATTTCCGGTCTTCTGCCAAGCGATAGGTATCACACACCAGTTAAGGTCTTTTACCAGTGTAGCCGGGGGTTCACAATCATTTCACCGTTTGCTCCCCCTAAGCCTCTTTGGGGCTTAGTTTTCTGATTTTGATATTTCCACACTAGGTGCAGAAACCGGTTCCTCTTCCAACATTGTTGGTTTCTTCCTCCAGGTTTTGTTCATGTCCACTTGAACTTTTTCAACATCAACTTCTCCTTTCTGAGTGACCGATATATCATCAGATATACTCTTTTTGCTTCTGTAGAATCTTGCAATGTGACCCAGTTTGTTGTAGTGATAGCAAACCAATCCAGATGCTCTCCAAGGTCCATTGTTCATATTTCCATTCTTCCTTCTACATGTAGCAGTAGTGTGACCATGTCCATGACAAGTCCAACAGTTTTCTCTCCATCTAGTTGCCGATTGATAACCATTGTTGCCTGACTGATAATTGTAGGTATTAAACCAGTTAGGGTTCATGTTTACAAATGATTCCGGACTAGTTCCTTGGGTCCTCTGAGGATATCTTCTAGTATTGTTCATGATAGACCTGCATTCAGATGCTCTATGCCCAAACTTATTGCATGCATAACAATGACCATTGAACTTATTGGATCTAAGGATATTGTTGATAAAATATGGAAAATTATTGGAGGCTTTGCTCCTACATACATTGGTAGTGTGTCCTTCTTTAAGACAGTTAAAGCAAACAGGTTTGAATTTTTGCTTACCTTTTCCTTTGAGTGTCAGTTACTTCTTTGATGCTTCAACATTTGTTCTTGAGGATTCTCCTTCCTCATGTCAAGAGAAACCAAGACCATTGGTATTCTTTACTGGTCTAGATGACTCAAGCTTTTGCTCTAGCTTGATAGTACTTTTGTTAACTTACTAAGTATTTCCTTTGACTCAGAGAGTTCTTTGGAAATAGCAGTATTGGTCTCCATTAGGCTTGCATTTTCAGAGATGGCTATGTTCAGTTCTCCTTGCATGTCTTCCTTTTCTATCCTACTCTCATCAAGGTGAGCAGTCAGTGCACTAATCTCTTGTTTCAACTTGGAGATCTCATGATCTTTGTCTTTTACCCGATCTTTAGCTTTCCTTCAGTTTTCAAGTTCTTGACTAAACTAGATGGTCAGTCCTTCCAACTCCTTTCTCAGATTGGAGTTTGAATCATTTAGCTTATTTACTTTTACAATCATGGCTTCCATATTTTCTTCATCTTTAGAACTACTTACAAATAGCTCCATCAGCTTCTCTGCATGTTCTCTCCTTTTTGCTTGAGATGCCTTGTATTTGACCATAAGATCATCATAGGCTTGCTCAGACTGAGTGAGCCATTGATTAGGTTCCCTCAAGGTGTATTCCCCCATATCTCTTTCCAAGTGGTTAAACTTATATAAAGGTAGGCTCTGATACCAATTGATGAATACTAAGAGGGGGGGGTGAATTAGTATGCCAAAAATCTCTGTACTTAAACACTTCCATAGTCTGAAGGCAAACTGGTAAAACAATCTAACAGATAGATCAGTTATCACACATGCAAACCAAAATTCAAATAAAGCATTCACCCACAAAAGCAATACAACCATAACATAAGATATTTGACATGGAAACCCAACTAGGAAAAACCACGGTGAGATGGAACTCACAAGTCACTATCTGTAAAATAGAAACCAGACCGGTTAAGGTCTTACAATGTTCTTCACCAGAACAGATCCTGTTAGGAATCTCAATCTCTGTTAGGAGATAAGTTTGATTAAAGACTACCTTGTTAGAGGATTTTAGATTCACAGAAGTGAACCACCTTGTTAGAGGATTTTACAAAGGCTTTTAGGCCTACCCGGTTAAGAACTACAGACTTGTCAAAGATGTGAGTAATCAACAAGTGTTTGATCTATCTAATAGCACAAGCTGCTTGGTTAGATCCAATATAGTTCGCTGCTAATGCATTTTAGCATTACTTCAGTCTTCTCTATCTCTTTCTATTACAACTTGATCTTCTCAGATAAGATCGCTCTTACAACAACTCAACAACCACCTTAAACCCTAGCCACAACATAAACCCTTTCAACAACAACAACTACAACAACTCAAAACCCTAGACATGATGTCCTTTTAAAGGAATCTGATTTCATGTCGGTCCAATAGGATTACATTAGAATTTCCTAGGTTCAATTAATCTAGACATACTCAGTAACATGACACAGAAAGCACCATCAGTGTGTTGGCACCGTCAATCAATTAGTGGGTTGGTAACTCATCAGAAAATGTCGCTTGGTAACTCATCACAGAGTATGACTAGTTCATACAAAATACCAGTTGCCGGCTTGACAAAAATGAAGACTGGTAAGAATATGTTATGCCGCTTTGCTCCTTCGTACTGGTTGAGATCTATGAATCACTTGAGGTCGATATGCCGCTTCAGATCGGGAAACACATTCTGTAAAATCACCAGTAGTCTAAAGACTAGAATACAACATACCGGTTGGAACAAATACCGGTTGAGCTCTAGCTCATACATATAAAGGGGATCTCTATACAAGTGTGTGTCCATCAATGACAATCACAACATAAACATCGAAAATGCCAACAGGAACTTGCATTGCAAATGACCATACTCATGACATAGACGACAATAGAAAGGGAAAGTATAATAATCAAGTTGTTGGACCTAAGAGTAAAAGACTGCACACATATCTATAGCATCTGGCAAAGGCTTACTAACATCAATTTCAACACAAATGCGAGCAAAAGTCATTACCTTTCTCCCCAAGGTTTACATTGAAGATCCAATAGGCTTCCCAAGCAGGGAAGCTAGCATTCGCCACACTGATACCTGATTCAGGAGCTCCTCCGAAGGGTTAAATCCCTCATGCCAAGGTTTGATGAACAACCACACTTGATTATAAAAATATGGGCCTCCCTCAAAGACTTGATTGCAATCATCCATGCAATTAAAAGTAGCCATGAAGTAATTGTTATCCAACAACATAATATCCATATCCCCTTCCGACACCTAAGTCCTCTGAGCCCAATTCTCCAAAAACTGCAAAGAAACCCTCATCCCCAAAAATTTGCAGTATAACGAGTTCTTTGAAAATTATTCAACATGTTCAACAATCATCTCAAGCAGAATCACCAATTTTGGCCTCTCTTTGCATCTCTCAAGACAACCATTGATCTTCAAAATCTGAGAGCCATTGGGAAAACCTACACTAGAAAACCCTAAAAAGAACAAAAAGGTTATTAGCGAAGGTCCTGATACCTTGGGATGGGGATTTCGTGCCCAGTGCACCTCAAAACTCCATACTGGGTGAGTCACCTGATGCTTCTCCTCCTGCAATAGAAATCACACCCAATGACAAAACCCCCACCTAAGACAAAAGTGGGTGAGGAATCCTCAAACCCTGACACACATTGTACACCCACCCCTCTCGACCACCACCAAAGGAAGTACTGGCCGAAGCCTCCACACCCCATGGGCTTTCCACAAAATAGTCACCAACTCTAAACCCCTATTGTGCTTTGAACAAACACCCACCCCCAAACCACCACACCGCCACCAACACTAGTCTCCCAACAAAATGAACCACTTTACTCTGCACGGACCCATGATGCTCTCCCTCCTATGCACGGTCAAGCACAATCTGTCCACGATCTAGGGCATGGATGCCCTAGCTTGAACCCTGTAACCACTCACCATACAAAAAGCCATGGTTTCTATTTAATAGGTTTTGTCAAGGTCTATAAAGATGGTTATGACAAACACTCACTATCAAAACCTCTTTCTCAAACACTCTATAAATTAGAAATGCAATACATCAAAACATCAAATAATAATAAAAAATGCATATCCCAAGATGAGCCCCTAGGTTAAGAACTAACATATTCTTCCACTTGCCATTATATCTTCATAATCCCCTCAAGGTGATCCTACAATATTGTGTTCCACTTGTTTGATAAAGTGAGATTTAAATCAATATTTTAACAAATATTCCACCTTCCATGACATATAACAACTAAATTGTTAAGAGTTTTTTTATCAATAAGAGTGTTAGCATTCTATTAATTAGAAGATATAATACACATTGATAAAAAAAAGTGGGTGGATACCAGGCCACACTTCAAAAGTCATATGGGGTAGAGCCTAGAGATTAACATAATAATAGAAAAATAAAAATTGCTAAGAAACTAAAGCAACAATAGTTGGAAGAGGCAAAGGATCCCAATCATCGTACTTATCACATACATTAGTGGGGTTTAGAGTGATGCTAGGAACATCACAACCCTCATATTTATTTCCATCATCTTTTTCTTTAATGTGAATAGGAGAGATCACTAGAGTCATTTTCACAACCTATTTAGAGCGAGTAGGAGCCATCTACCTAGAGGCACCACCAATTGATGGTCCTACACCCCCCCTCCCCAAATAACATTTTTTATATATTTGATTTTTTAATTTTTTTCTATTCATATTTTAAATAATACTTGTTTAAGTTATATATGAAAGGAAGTAGAGATGTGAAATATATTTCTTAAACTAATTTATGAAAGGAAATATACACAAATATTAGGCCAATTACACAATTACAAGCAAATAACTATAAAAGAAATATATCATCTTACACAATTATTTATGATTTATGGGGAGATTTTTTTTTGAGAAAAAATTCTTACACTCCAAAAAAATTTAATGTATTATGTAATAATAAAATATTATCATTTGGTTATCACTAGTGATAGATCTAAATTAATTGTTGCAATATAATAATACCTTCAAACTTTACCATCAAAAAGTGTAAAAAAATATTAACTAATTGCTAGGGGCTAAGAGGCCCATGGATTCGTGTCGAATTGACTGAACTTTTATTTTCTTAGTATCTTCATCAAAATATTTCAAACAACCTACAAAATTCTAAATTTATCTAGAAATACCCTCCAATCCTCTACTAATAAAGAAACTTGTCATGCGGTGATCTATTCTTCACCTAGGGTTTAGATCAAGAGTTTTTTATGATTTCTATAAGGATTCATAATTCATTGCTATCATTAATTTTAGTTTTTGCATGATCAATGTAATTCTTGAATTGTTTAAAAAATATATCTTTCTTGATCTTCATTAGTGATAGATATTTTTCTTGTAGGTGATTTATGAGACTTGTGGGGTTAGATCATCAACTCTAATAAAATACACCAAACATTAATATTATTTATTCTATCATGAAAGGTAGGATACTTTGTTTTACATGTAACACTTTAACTATCACATAGAATATATAATAAATAAAAAATTCATCCCTACATTTAAATACACATATTTAAGTTAAATGGATTCCTTTCATCTATAAATAGAAACCATGTACTCTACACTTAAAGTGAATAAAATGAACCCAAATTACAATTTACTCATCAAACTATTATCACTACCAATTATAATGAAAAAAATTGCATTCATAGATATATTACTATCCACATTCATAGCCTTATTTGAATCCAAAAAAACCATTAAATACAAACCCCTTATTAAATTGTATGATAATAATACATTTCTTAGAGATAATCCATAAATTTTAAAGAATATCTTCATTTTATCTTACTATGCTTATCTAATATTAGCCATGAAATAATTAAAGTATCCTACTACCTAGGAAATGTCATAACACTTGTTAAGCTCCTAATGGTATAAGCATAAGATAATTTAGTCATATTCTCCATATCACTAGAATAATTTAGACACTACATTGCCAATAACTTTGTCCAACTCAAACAAGAATACACAATGACTTGTAAGTTATCATATTTAATTTATATAATATTGAGTTCACATATTTTCTCCATCTCTTTTATTTCCCATGCTAAGACAAACCTAAGAACCCCTAATTATTTTTTCTCAAATTATGTTGGAAGACGAGAGTTCAATTCATAAATTATATACTCAAATTATGTTGGAAGATGAGAGTTCAATTCATAAATTATATAATTACCATTATAAAAAGAACACATCATTACTATACATTTTAGAAACAAGGAAATAAGTATTACTTATATTATTAAAAATACAACAATCTAATTTTGATTTTAGAAATACCAATATTAACAAAAGAGAGTCAAAAGACTATAAAATATTTTCTCAATTTATAAATAAAATTTATTTTACCTCTTTCACTGTAGTGTTATGGTGTATTGATTACAAGTCTTCCTTTTAATTATTGTGAAGGAAATTTGCCTTCACATCCATCTTCTCAACCTTAAGATCAAAAGTTACTATAATAGATAGTAAGAAGCAAGTGGATGTCATTGTTAAAAGTAGAGAGAAAATATCACTATAATCAATTCCTCCAACATGGAAATATCACTTCATAATAAATATCACCTAATTCTTCTCAACAATTTTATTTAAATCAATCAATTTTGAATACACATCTACATCCAACTCAAGTTTTCATTTATTAGATAACACTAAGTCTAATGTGTCTTTTTCTTCAATGTACCTATCTCCTCATCCATTGATCCTTTATAAGGCTATATATCATCCATACCCATAGCCTCCTTCATAGTCTTAACTTTGTAATTGTTAGTAGTCCAAATAAAAAATATGTATCCAATTAAGGGGACTTTATTTGTCTAGTTTCTCTCGATTTTAAGTGTACCCCTTAAAAAGCTAAGGTAGAGGTTCTACCTCATATTTAGAACTCTCTAAATCATATGGGATCTCCTAAATTTGAGGTTCTTCATGGGATTTTGGGTCAATATTTCCAATATTTAGAGTAGTTGAACTATTTCTTCTTTTATCTATTTTTTGTAGCTACAATACATTAGACAAATATCAAACTTCTCTAAAGATAACACTTTTTATAATTAAACAAAAATATTTGTTATATACAAAAACATATTAGATATAAATCCTCAATTATTAATTATTTCACATAGATGACATAGATAATGAATTTTTTTTTTAATATTTTTTAATTTAACTTAGACTAAATTCTCCCTAGGCACATGTACATATTTCTCACAATCAAATACTTGAAGATGTACCAGTAAAGGATTTTTATCCAACCATAATGTCATATATTTATTTCTAACTTTATGTAGTATGCTTGTTAACTAGACAACAATTTATCAAAATGTTTTCTTCTAGAAAAATTGTTTCAAAACGGATGCACTAATACCAACTACATGTTCATTATTTATACAACCACATTCTACTAATGTTCATTATTTATACAACCACATTCTACTAAAGCGTGTATAATTTTGTCTTTTATCTCTCTATCACATTACCCTTTCAAAATTTATTATAGTTTACTAAACAATACTCAACATTATTATTAATCTTAAAAGTTTAAGTCTACCTATAATTTAGATTGATTACAATTGCCTAAATTTTTTAAAACGACTAAAGATTTTAAATTTACTTATAAGGAAATAAACCCATATCCTTCTACATCGGGCATTATAAAAAATTGCATAATATAAATATTTAAAATTGTAATGGATAAATTAGCTAGACCAAAAACGTCATAATGGATTAGGTTCAACACTCTGAAAGATCTATGAAAAATAGAGTAACATTAAATACATTTTTTTCTTTATAAATAATGATTGGAAAAATTATTTTAAGATTTCAATCATTTAATATTTCAATAATATTTTTTTATTTTTCAAGTTCTTAAACCTTTATCATATGTGTGGCTTATTTTTTGACACAATAACATTATTTAATAACATGGTATCTTAGTCTCAAAATTATAAACACCCTTACATACCTAGAAATAAAGTCCATTACAGATGGATACAATGCTCCTCATTAATTTTGATTTCAATGGTGAATGTGTCGATTCAATATATTTCTTCACTATATAAATAAATGACTATTACTGACATTTTGGATCACGAAGTAAGATTTGCATAGATTGTGATGGATATAAAATATATCACTTGAGCAAAGACAATTTCGAGAGAACAAGGAATTTGACCTATGTGATTTGCTCTGGTTACAATTGATAGATTGTAATGCCCCGCCAGCAACCCCAAAGGAAAACCCACAACAAGGGTGAAACAATTTTTTTTTAAAGTATAAACATCATAAGTGCATTAAACACAACATGCACAAAAACACAAGCAGAAGACTTACACCAAAATTCCTTAAGGGTTACCAATGAAGAATTAAAACCATAAGATAAATTCCACAATTACAATTAATCCAATAATTTATCATTAAATCAATGATCACAAAAAGCCATATGCAATAATAGATACACCTTTGAAAGATTGAAAGGATACAACATAATTCCACTTCAATAAGCATCTACACATATCGTAAAGGAAACTAATAAAAACATCCCAAACATAGGATTACATTGCTCTTCCAATACATAGCTTCTCAATATGCATATAAGGATATACTTAACCAATTACAAGGTTACAAAAGTTCAATGATACAATGACCACATAGGTTTCCAAATAACAATAATCTCCAAACATGAGATGAAGCATGAGCCACGAACCATAGAAACACCTGCGAAGCCAATCCTCGCATGAAGGTACAAATCCGAACATCCAATGGGAAGTGGCACTACCACCCAACCATGTAATTCCCAAAATGGAATCACCAAAACATGCAAGGAGATAGCTGAAGACCCTCAAACAAGCATAACCATGACATGGTTGAAAAAACCATACGACTCCATGACAGCACAATCCTAGTAAGCTTTCCCGAAACTCCTGGCCCCAACTAAGTCTCGTGCGGACCCTACCAGCCTTTCGTGAAGAAAAGGTGGTCATTTTTCCATTCTAGGCCTTCTCACTACATTATGAGCCCTATAAAAGCACTCACCTATGTACGAGGTACAATTATCTTATTAATGTTATGAAACTACCCACCTAATCCATTCATTAGATTCTCAGTTATTATCTGACTTTCGCTGGGTCATCCTGCCTACCACTTTGGGTGCAACCCCCATTCAAAAGCCACTTTGTCAAAGGACACTAAAAAAATATGGTCACTCCACGAGGACCCTATGGTCAAGCAGACAACCATAACACCACTATCAGAAATAAGTGGTCAAACAAGGACATACTCACTCTTGGCTAACCATAAGGCAAAGACACTACATGTTTAAGACAATGAAGCCAACATATATCACTTGGTCAAAGGTACCAAATACGCCACCACAGGATGATTGAACTATAGACCAGAAATAACACAATATACTCTTGCAAGGAAAACTAATTTCACTAGGTCTCCACTCAGACAATCTTTAAGAAAATCAGCATCATAAGCACTTGCAACATCATTGATTGAAAATTAAATAAAACATTCTTGTATGACATTCACATCTATTCAATTTCCAAATCAATATTCCATCAAGGATAAAATTCACATCAAATACTCAACCGAACAAAAACATGAATTCCTAACAGACATTTATTTCATTTCAAGAATATATCCAATTAACCAATTTGAATCTCTACTTCATGCCTTGATTTCCATCAGTAGATTTATTAAACCACATAATAAAAATCATAAGGAAATAACCATTTATGCTTAACATAAAATAAATGCTTTAAAAAAGTTTCACTTAATAAGATTAAATTAAATACCTAGCACATACCGGTTTGTACCAGTAAAGCACAAGGTCAAGCGGAGGCTAAATCCAACCTGCAATAGTGTTGTTGTCCAAGCAATATACACTACTTACCGGTAGTACTACTACCGACCGGTAGTGCTGCTACCATTGGTAACAACTACTATTGACTGGTAGCGGTCCTACCGATTGGTAGAGCAGCTACCGACCAGTAGCACTGCTACCAACCAGTAGTAGTCCTACCGATCAGTAGTGCTACTACTGATTAGTAGTAGTCCTACCGACCAGTAGTACTACTACTGCGTAGCGGTACTGCTGACCGGTAGTTCTGCTACCTACGGGTAGCAGACACTACCGACCCGCATGGTGGAACAAGCCCACCATGGGAATAGTAAAGTCCACAGATAAAACACAAAACACATGCTTTCAAAGCATTCAAAGACCAATATGCCAAAAAATCATTTGACACAAGAAAATGATTCATTTCTAGATTATTTCATAGGAACACACACAGAGTGTCAAAATAAAAAATTCCAAGGGATATTGACTAGAAGGTAAATGGTGAAATAAAACACACTGGAAGAAATAGATAACCAGATCTTGGGCAATTAGATACTAGGATGCACACAACAAACTAAATCTAATTCATTCTATTTCAATAGAAGAGGTAAATCAAGAAGTTGATTTTCAAGAACAAAACACACATCAAATAGAGAAATGAACCATTTATTTCCTATAAGCAAACATATGATTTGAGATTCACAAAATCAGCAACCACAAACATTCTTTCTCCCATTCCTATCATTCCTCAATAATTTACAAGGAATTTGGCATATTTTCAACACACAGGAAGCAATTGAAAAATTTAAATTTAAATTTAAAACAAGAAGAGATTATCCAACCTTGAAGCAAAATAGCAATGAAAATGATGAAAGAATCCCAATCCTTGCAAACCAAATCAAATTTCAGCTCCTCCTTCCAGAATGATTTACCAAATTGCTCTCCAAAATTTCTGCCTCCTATTCCCATGAATTTCTAGGTATATATGGAAAAATATTTTCCAACCTAAAATTTCTAGGTTGAAAGTTTTTACATCTAATCAGATTTGATTTTTTTTTTAAAATTAGAAAGGCAATCAGATTTACTTTTATCCAAAAACAATTCTTTTCCCACAATTTAAAATGAAAAAGTCAAATGAAAAAGTAAAAAAAAAAAAGCTTTTGTCAATTTTTATTTCTAGAAATACTTTCTTTCAACATAGGCATTAACATTTAAATGGCTAGGGGAAGTTACGGAGAAATGGAGGGAACAACGTTTGCTAGTGGAAATTTGAAATTGGGAAATGGAGGGAATAGTGAGGCCGGATCCTCTGGTTCTGAATCCACTATAGCTCAAGGACAAGCAATTGATGATGAGGATGGGAGACAGGATGGGGACCCATGGCTATGAGACCCTCCCCTTGACCGCAAACAGTTGAAAGATTCCCAAGAATCGAGCCTCGAGGTGGTGAAAATTGACGCAAAAAATATCAAGGAGGGGCAAACTTCCAAACCCTGGAGTAGTATTTTTGCCAGGAAAGCATCTAGAAAACCGACTGGTAAATCATCTTTCCCCTCTGTGAAAGATATATCAGATAATAAAATGGGTAAACTTGCTATTGAGATTCCTAATTTAGTTATCGATCATAGCATCTCTTTAATGGCTTTTTCTCTGGTGGGGAAGTTTGTTGGGCCTTGACCTAATATTGAGGATGTAAGGTCTTTTATTAAGAGAAAATGGAGAATGAAAGGTCAGGTTGATGTCTTTGCCTTGCCTAGAGGCTTTTTTGTATTCTCATTCTCTTATGGGGAAGATATGGAAGTTGCTTTAAGTGGTGGTCCCTGGATGTTTGGTAAATCTTCTTTATCTATGAGAAAATGGTCTCCCAACATGGAACTCAATGACTCTTTCTTTGAAACTACTCCGATTTGGGTAAGGCTACCAAGTTTGTCGATGGAATATTGGGTGGAGGATGTTTTCTCAAGAATCGCCAACTCCTTTGGGGATCTTGTTGCAATAGATCCAATAACAGCAGCCCGCAAGAGATTGGTTTATGCGCGTATCTGTGTCAACATTTCGCAAAATATGGATCTTCCTAGCACTATTGATATCAGCTCCAAACTTGGATTATAGGAATAGTCAATAGAGTTTGAATCACTCCCCTTTGTGTGTTTTTCTTGCAAAAAGGATGGTCACTGGGCTAAGGCTTGTCCCAGCAACCCTAAAAAACCTATGATAACAAATACCCACAAACAGGTCTGAAAAGAAAAGAATAATAACAAAGAAGGTAACAAGTTAGAAGGTATAAGTGGAAGCTCTATCAATATACTGGAACCATCAGAAGGAGATAGAACTAACCTTCTTAAGAATCTCCCTATGAAGAAGAATAAAAAGAATGAAATCAGGGAGTTTGAGATCAAAATAGTCAATACCTTTGAGGCTCTACAGACACAGGAGAAGGAGAATGAAATCAATGAAGAGACTCTTGAAGATGGTGAGATTGAGAATATTACTGACTCTCATCATGAGGTCTTTCAAGATTCTATATCAAAAAAAGATGAGCAGTACCTAGATGAATTTGAAGAACATGAAATTAAACTTGGAAGGAGCAAGAGGTTTGGATCGCCTCAGGTAAATTTAAATGTGTTATTCCAGAATATTGGAGTTGAAATGCCTACATCATCCCAAAAAAGAGGAGAACTAAGGAGTAATATGCAAGATGAGACTAGAGTAGAACAAGAAGAAAACATAATAGGAAATGGAAAGAAAATAAAAACTAAGAAGGTAGGAGGCCTTAATGGTGTGAAAACCAGAACCAGGTCCAAGGCTGATTTTGGTGCTTCAAGATCCCCACCAGGATGTAAAACTATGAAATGGCATAGGGACCAGGAGAGAAAGAAAAAAATAGCTGTTGGGAGGTAGCGAACTATAAAGGAATCCTACCCTTAGGCTTCCAAATGAAGGTTATATCTTGGAAGATCAGAGGCCTAAATGGTCTCAATAAATAGGATATATTATGGAACCTCATTCGAGATCAAAATCTAGATATTATCCTAGACAGGAAACCAAAATGAGTAAAGAGAAAGTGGAGAAATTAAACTTCTTTAAAACTGGAGGAGTTTGTGGCAGTAGCTCGAACGGAGCATCTGGAGGGGTTGCAATTTTTTGGAACAAGAAAACCATCTCTAGAGAAATGATTGGTGTTGATGGCAATATTTTATCCCTAAAAGATAAATGCATCTTTGATGGAAAGGAATGTGTTATTACTAATATCTATTCCCCTAATTCCAAATCTGCTAGAAGTAAATTTTGGGATAAAATTCAGCAAAGAAGAAAATCTTTCCCTTTGAACAACTGGATTGTGATGGGAGATTTCAATACTCCTCTACGAGACATTGATAAATATGGGGGTATTCATACTCAACCAGACAACAGATCTGACTTGATGAACTTTATTAATATCAATTCTCTCATTGATATGAATCTTAATGGGGCATCCTACACATGGTCTAACTAAAGGGATGGCGAAGACCTCATTCAGGCAAGACTTGATAGATCCCTTGTCACTAATGACTGGGTTCTTTCCCATAGATGCTCCCTTTTTGTTATTAATAAAATTGGTTCAGACCATTATCCCATCTCTTTTGTTGCTGAGAATTTTAAGAATAATCTGAGCTTCCCTTTTAGGTTCAAAAAGATGTGGATTTCCCACCCTAATCTTGAAAAATCTATTGCTAACTGGTGGAATATTGATGTAAATGGAATTGCCATGTATAAAGTTGCCAAAAAACTTAAAAATATCAAAGTCAACATTAAGATATGGAACAAGAAGGTCTTTAGTGATATTTTTGATTCTAAGAAAAAGCTAAAGGAGGAGCTGGATCAGATCCAAAATTCAATTCAGAAAGATGGTTATAAAAAGTATTCCAAAGCCATGGAAGATGATGTTCTAGTCAAACTCCACAACATTATTTCTAAGGAAGAAATCTATTAGAGGCAGAGATCTAGGGCGATTTGGTTGGAAGCTGGGGATAGAAACACTAAATTTTTCCATATGACCTCGTTAAAACACAAAGCTGCGAACCAAATTTCTAAACTTATTGTAGAGGACAAAACTCTTCTTAATAAGGAGGAAATTAGGGATGAAGCTATCAGGTTCTTCAATCAGCTCCTCACTAGTAGTAAGAACATTGACCATACTCACCAACACAATCTGGTTAATATCATTCCTAAGATCATTAATCCTATTCAGAATAAGGCCCTATCTACTATCCTGTCTGGTGGAGAAATTAAAAAAACTGTCTTTTTGTTTCAAGGGGATAAAGCCTTGGGTCTTGATGGTTTTCCTATGTTTTTCTTCTAGGAATTCTGGCATATTGTGGGATAAGACACAGTTAATGTGGTCAAAGAATTCTTTGGAGATAGAAGAATCCTTAAGGAACTCAACTCCACGTTTATTGCCCTAATCCCTAAGGTTATTGGGGCAGACTCTATGGGAAAATTTAGGCCAATAAGTCTATGTAACTCTTTCTATAAGATCATATCTAAAGTCTTGACCACTAGAATTTTGGTTGTTCTCCCCTTCATCATCTCTGAGGAGTAGAAAGGTTTTGTTCCTGGCAGGCAGATTTTGGACTCTATCATTCTTGTGCATGAGAATATTCATTCCCTCAATTCTGCTAAAAAATAAGGTTTTTTGATAAAGTTGGATTTGGCGAAGGCTTATGATAGAGTGGAGTGGCATGTTCTTTTCAGAATCATGGAGGCTTTTGGATTTGATGAAAAGATAACCAAAATTATCAGAGAGCTGATCACCACTCGTTTATTCTCTATTCTGATTAATGGATCTCCTATGAAATTCTTTAAAACATCAAGGGGGCTCAGACAAGGAGATCCTATATCTCCTATTCTCTTCACCATTTTGGCAGAGAGCATGAGAAAATTGATTCACAACTTGAAATTGAGCAAAACCATCAAAGGTCTTCAACCTTCCTCTGCTAATGTTTTTTGCTCTCATCAACAGTTTGTTGATGATACTATCCTAATGGGATATTCTTCTATTAGGGAAGTTGAAGCCTTCAAATCTACTCTTAATTCCTATGCTTTGGCTACTGGTCAACAAGTCAACTGGGACAAATCGGCTATATATTTCATGAATAATCCTGTCTTAAGACAACATAAAATTGCTAAAATTATTGGATGCAAGGTGGAAATGCTCCCTTCCACCTATCTGGGTCTTCCCTTGGGTTTAACTCCCCCAAACTCCTTTTGGAATATGATCATTGATAAATTCAACAAAAAACTTGTTGGATGGAAAGATTCTATTTTATCTCAGGTAGGAAAATTGTAGCTCCTTCAAGCTACTCTCCAGGACCTCCCTGTTTATGCCCTCAGTTTATTTGGTATCCCGGCTAAATTTGCCGAAGCATTGGAAAGAATCCAGAAGAGATTTTTATGGTCAGGAGTTGAAGAAAAAAAGAGGATATCCTTGATTGCTTGGGACAAATTTTTTAAACCAAAGAACAAAGGAGGTGTGGGGATTAAAGCTCTAAAAACTTTTAATAAAGCTCTTCTTGCTAAACAATTATGGAGAGCTTATGATACTAAGAAAGATTGGAATCAAATATGGTTTGATAAATATATTCAGAATCAACCTATCCAAGGGGTCCTTGACTCTAAAGATATTCTTGTTGGATCCTTCATTTGGAATAGTATTATCAAATCCATAAAAGTGGCCAAAGCTAGAGCTAGATGGGTCCTTGGAAAAGGTGACAAAATAAGGTTTTGGGAGGACCCTTGGATGAAAAATGAAGCTCTTTATGATCAAGACATTAGTCAAGTTATTGAGGAATGTAAAAGGAGGTTTGGGCTTATGGTGTGTGACTACTAGAAGGAGGACAAATGGGTGAGGCTTGATGTTATTCATTCTGGTTTTCCTTACTCTAGAAGGAGTTGCTATCCTTTTCCCTTAATAAAGACTATGATGATGTTTTTCTCTAGAAAAGTAATCCTACAGGTGAATTTACAGTTGCTTCAGCCTATAAAAACACTTTTTCTCAGACCAATGATCCCATTTGGAGTAAAGTTTGGAACAACATCCTGATCCCTAGAGTCAACATTTTCTTTTGGATTGCTTCTCACAATAGTATCCGTACTCTTGATAATTTGGTCCGAAGAGGTTTTAAATTCCCTAATAGATGTGAGCTTTGCCAGAAAGAGGAAGAATCAATTCATCATCTCTTTTTCCATTGCACCTTTACCTAGTAAATTTGGTGTAAAATGTGGGAAAAATGGAAAGTTAGTTGGGTTACAAACAAAAGTATCAAGGATATTATCTGGCAATGGAATTTCCCCACTAAATGCTAGCTTATCAAGAACCTTTGGTCCTTGACCGTCCCCATGATATGTTGGGGCATTTGGAAAGAAAGAAACAATAGAATATTTAGGGAAGCTAAGTGTAGCTCTTAGATGGTCTTTAAAAAAATCTTCAGGGCCATAAAAAAGAACATCAATATTCCTCACAAGAATAATAAGCAATGGTTTATTACTGATATGAATGATATGGAAAAAGATATCCTCACTGAATGGAACCTAATACATAAAGTCTGCAAACCTGACAACAAGAATAGGAAAGATAATATTGTTTGGCGCTTTCCTGATCATGATTGGATAAAGGTGAATTTTGATGGGGCGGCTAAGGGCAACCCTGGGAAGTCTGGTGGTGGAGGAGTTATCACAAATGCTCAAGGAGTATGCATTGCAGATTTTGTTTCTCCTTTTGGGGTCCAAAATAATCATGTGGCTGAAGCTCTGGCCATGCTAAAAAGTCTCTAGCTTGCTTAAGGATTCAACTTCAAAAAAAACTGGCTCGAATAGGACTGTAGGTCCTGGAGACAACTGAGAGTGGGGGGGGGGGGGGGGTGAATCAGTTGTCAAATAAATTCAAACCAAAAACTTATTAACCAACTTAATGCTTAATACCGGTAAATCAGTTAAGTATGCCGGTAGACAGTGTTAACAGAAAATTGTTGTACCGGTAAGAATTAATGCATGAAACATAAGCACAAAGTCATCCACAAAACATGACACCAAAATTTGTACATGGAAACCCTATAAGGGGAAAAACCATGGTGGGAAACCTTACCCACAATTAGATGATACTACTGCAGATAGTAAGTGTACAAAGAGGGGTCTCCACATGCAGAAAGGCCAATAGCCTAGAGCTCACTGCTCAATCACAAATGGGAGTCACACTGACTATAGTTGGATGGTTAAATCCAATGAAAATGTACTGCACAAAATAGCATCTTCATATGCTAGATTTAGTACCGGTGTAATGCTGATATGCTTCTACAAAAACCTAACTTCACTTTCAAATGATGTCTTCATGTATATCCCTGCTTGATCTCGCATATACCCTTCCTTAAATCTTTTTCGCATTCCACACTTGATCTTACAAATAAGATCTTACATTTATACCATACCCTAAGACCAATTTTAGTAGGTCGGCTCTACAAGATATTACAATAAAAACATTTTACAAACAATACAATATCCGATGCAATAACCGATTGAACATGTTGGCTTAATGCATTTACAACAATAATAAATCATCTCCATAGCGTGCCATGTTGATTTGGAAAAGATAAACATGCCAGTGTAACCCTAGATAACCTGGACCTATTTGCCAGTAAAAGCAAATATGCAAATAAGAATATACCAATGATTATTACTTCAAAATAAAGTGTCCACATGATTTCTTCGACATTACCAAGTGTCTTCCATGTCATTTCAGGTACCGGTGAACATTATATCCTATCGGTGAACATTATATCCTGCCGGTGAACCATATACTAGTAACTGTTGCACAATTTACTATTTGCCGATGAATGTTGCTGGATCTCCAAAGTAGGTGTATTTAGTAGGTGTTGACATCAATGACAAAACCATACCAAAATACCAACAATCTCCCCCTTTGGCATTGATGGCAACACAAGATGGAAAAACCATCTAAGTGCCAAAATAGAAATGCCAAGTACAAAAACCAACAATCTCCATTTCTCCCCTTGGGAGTAACATGTGTTTATTCAAAGATTTGTTTTCAATACCAATCTCTCAAAAAGATAATGCATTTTTCCATATATCTCTCCCCAATGTTTTTTCATATATCTCTCCCCAATGTTTTTCCATATATCTCTCCCCATTTGACATCAAATGCCAAAATCACAAAGAGTCAAGTTCATGCAAAATACCAACCAATTCAATATACCAACTACTCCCCCTGAGAAGTAGCTTCCTCATCAAATACTGGAATAAAATATTTGTCCATTTAATTTTGTTGGTTGATGACAATCATCAACTGTCTAAGTCTCTACCGGTGGAGGTAAAACTCCAAGCCGATCTCTGAGATACTCAAAAGTTTCCTTAGGCAAAGGTTTTGTGAAAATATCTGCAAGATGTTCTTTAGTATTCACATAAACCAGTTTTATCTCCTTTTCTTCAACTTTTTCCCTTAGAAAATTCAGTTTGATAGAAACATGTTTTGGTTTAGAATGTAATACTGGATTCTTAGATATATCAATTATTGCAGTGTTATCACAATATATAGTAATAGGTTCCTTGCATTTTACCTTTATGTCTTTCAACATTTGCTTAAACCAAAGTACCTGTGTACAGTTTGTTGCTACAGCAACATATTCTAATTCTGCTATTGATAAAGATGTACAACTCTGTTTCTTACTTAACCAAGAAACTAATCTCTTTCCAAGAAAGAATGCTCCTCCAGTGGTGCTTTTTCTATCATCCACATCTCCTGCCCAATTTGCATCTGTGTATGCATATAAATCAAAATTTTCATCTTTAGGATACCATAATCGAAGATTTGTTGTGCCTTGTAAGTACCGGAAAATCCTTTTTACTGCTGATTCATGATTTTCCCTACGATTACTCTGAAATCTAGAAACTATACATACTGCATTCATAATATCAGGTCTGGTTTGTGTCAAATACAGTAAACCTCCTGTCATAGATTTGTATCTAGTTGGATTAATAGGTGTAGATTCATCCCTTTGAGATAATTTGTCATTTGTAGTCATAGGTGTGCTTACCGGTTTAGAGTTCTCCATCCCAAATTTCTTAAGTAGTTCTTTCAAGTACTTAGATTGACTAAAAAATATGCCTTTATCAGTCTGTAAAATCTGCAATCCTAAAAAGAATTTTATTTCTCCAACCATAGACATTTCAAATTCATGCTACATTTCAAGAGAAAATTCTTTGCATAATCCATCTTCTCCTCCAAAGATTATATCATCAACAAATACTTCCATAATCAAGATGTCATCATTAGTTACTTTGTAATATAAATTGCTATCTGCATTTCCTTTAGTAAAACCAATCTTTAAAAGATACTTATCCAATCTTTCATACCAAGCTCTTGGAGCTTGTTTTAATCCATACAGAGATTTTCTTAATCTGCAAACCATATCATTGTCATCTGTCAAGGAAAATCCATCAGGTTGTTCAATATAGACTTCCTCTTCAAGATCTCCATTCAAAAATGCACATTTAATATCCATTTGATAAACTTTGTAATCCTTGTGAGCTGCAAAGGCCAAGAATAATCTAACTACCTCAATTCTGGCTACCGGTGCAAAGGTTTCATTGTAATCAACTCCTTGTTTCTGAGAATATCCCTTACACACTAGTCTTGCTTTATTTCTGACAACCTTACCATCTTCATTGAGTTTGTTTCTAAATACCCATTTGGTTCCAATTACATTTTTATTTTTAGGCCGGGGAACTAATGTCCAAGTATTATTTTTCTCAATTTTTCCTAATTCTTCTTCCATAGCTTTAATCCAAAATTTATCTTCACATGCCTCATTGATAGATAATGGTTCAATTTGAGATATAAGACATACCTCTTCATTTGCCAATCTTCCTCTTGTCATGACTCCTTTAAATTTGCTTCCAATTATTTGATCTTCAGAATGATTCAGTCTTACATACCGGGGTGTCTTAGTCTGTTGTTGTTCTTCAATTACTATGGAATCCTCTGATGATACCGGAGTAACTGGATCATCATTCTGTACTGGTGGATTTATTGTAGGTTCATTTGTCATAGTTTTTGTTACCAGTTCAGAGTCTATATACTTTGAAGTTCCTCTGAATTGTTCATCAATCTTTACATTTGTACTCTCAACAATTTTCTGTAATCTTTTATTAAAACATCTATATGCTTTACTCTTAGATGAATAACCAAGAAATATTCCTTCATCACTTCTACGATCAAACTTGCCAATATACTCATCTCTTCTAATATAACATTTACTTCCAAAAATTCTGATACTTAAGAGTAGGAGTATTACCAAACCATAGTTCATGAGGGGTCTTACCGGTTTCACCTTTGATGTGAACTTTGTTGAATGTATAGACAGTAGTGCTTACTGCCTCTCTCCAGTACACATGTGGTAGATTTGCTTCTGATAACATACTTCTTGCTGCATCCAAAATAGTTCTATTTTTCCTTTCAACAACTCCATTCTGTTGTGGTGTCCGAGGCGCTGATAACTGTCTTTTGATTCCATTTACTTCACAGAATGTATTAAAATCTTTAGATGTGAATTCTCCTCCTTGATCTGATCTTAAACATTTAATTTTCTTACTAGTTTCATTTTCAACCATTGCTTTGAATAGCTTGAACTTCCCAAGTGCTTCTGATTTTTCTCTGAGAAAAGTAACCCAACACATTCTAGAATAATCATCAATAATTAGCATGAAATATCTATCACCTTGTAAGCTTTTAGTTCTAGCTGGACCACATAAATAAGTGTGAATTAAATCAAGGGCATTATTGGATTTTTCTGGAATACTTTTGAAACTAGCTCTAACCTGTTTTCCAAATTGACATTCCTTGCAAATTGTATTCTGAGGTTTCACAATTTTAGGTAGGTCTCTAACTGCCTTAGAAGTACTGATTTTTACCATGCAATCAAAATTTACATGACATAGTCTTTTATGCCATAGCCAACTTTCATCTATATGTGCTATTAAGCATGCCTTTTCACTGTTATTCAAATGAAAGATATTACCTCTAGTCTGATTACCAGTTGCAATTTCCAAACCAGTTCTATTCATGATTATGCATTTTCCATTTTTAAATTGTAACTGAAAACCTTTCTCAACTAATTGACCAACACTTAAAAGATTATGTTTTAATCTTTCAACATAGTAGACATTGTCAGTGTTATGTTTACCATCAAGAGATATTGAACCCTTACCTTTGATTGAACAGGCTTTGTCATCTTTGAATCTTACTAAACCTCCATTGTATTCTTGAAAGTTCGAGAATTTTCCTTTGTCTCCAGTCATGTGATGTGAGCATCCTGAGTCAATAATCCATTCATCCTTTGATTCAACTTTAGCTGCTAGGGCTTGTTCTACCGGCTGAGCAATACGTACCAGTTGATCTTCTATTATAGCAACAAAGACCCATCCATTGTCTGTTGGATCCTCATCAGAATCATTAGTCACACCTTCATCAGCAATGTAACAAGATTTATCTTTGTTTTTCTTAAATCTATATCTCTGATATTCAGGATTAGGTTTGTATGTCCTTCTAGCTTCCTCTCTTAGTCTAGCATGTCTATCAGGGCATCTTGAAGCCATATGACCAATCTTATTGCAGTTGAAACATTTAAAGGGTGCCTTACCTTCATACTTACTTCCAACTGGACCTTTTGGCATTTTTCTTGCAAATAGTGCTTCAAGTTCTTCAAGCTCTTCATTCTCCTTCCTGGTTTCTTCAAGTTCTCTTGCATAAAAGGCTCTCCAGTCTGATTTGTCAAAGGATGGAGCAGATGATGTTGATGCTTTGAAGGCCAAATCAGTTTTTATAGTAGTAACAGGACCAAATTCCTCAATTTCAAAAGCTGAAAGTTTTCCAATCAATGTATCCCTAGTTACTGATGTATTAGGCATTGTTCTCAACTCATTTATAGTAGTAACCTTCATTTTATATGCTAGTGGAAAGCCTCTTAATATTTTTGAAACAATCTCATCTTCACTCAAGGTTCCTCCACAACATTTGATACCCAAAACAATTTCATTTACTCTTTCCATAAAAGCAGAATTCCTTTCATCTTCTTCCATTTTCAGATGTTCGTACCTAACTCGGAAGCTTTCAAGTTTTGCAGTTTTGACTATGGAATCTCCTTCATTTAGTGTTTCCAAATGATCCCAAATAGCTTTTGTAGTGGATCTATCTGATAATACCTTGATTTGTTGATCTGATAATGCGCTCAAAAGTGCTTCTCTTGCTTTGCAATCATTTTCATCATCTTTAGCTAAAGTAATGGAAGCAGTCTAACCAACTACAGTAGCAGTATAACCATTCTTAGTAACTTCCCAGATGTCTTTACCAATGCAATTCAGATGTGTCTCCATTTTGATTTTCCATATCCCATAGTTGGTTCCACCAAGTTTAGGACTATCCTTTCTGAAATAATTAGTAGACATTGGATCTCCTCAAGTTGTTAAACTTCTACAAAAGGAGGACTAGGCTCTGATACCAATTGTAGGTCCTGGAGACAACTGAGAAGGGGGGGCGGTGAATCAGTTGTCAAATAAATTCAAACGAAAAACTTATTAACCAACTTAATGCTTAATACCGGTAAATCAGCTTGTATGCCAGTAGACAGTGTTAACAGAAAATTGTTGTACCGGTAAGAATTAATGCATCAAACATAAGCACAAAGTCATCCACAACACATGACACCAAAATTTGTACGTGGAAACCCTGTAAGGGGAAAAACCACGGTGGGAAACCTTACCCACAATCAGATGATACTACTGCAGATAGTAAGTGTACAAAGAGGGGTTTGCACATGCAAAAAGGCCAATAGCCTAGAGCTCACTACTCAATCACAAATGGGAGTCACACTGACTACAGTTGGATGGTTAAATCCAATGAGAATGTACTGCACAAAATAGCATCTTCATATGCTGGATTCAGTACCGGTGTAATGCTGATATGCTTCTACAAAAACCTAACTTCACTTTCAAATGATGTCTTCGTGTATATCCCTACTTGATCTCGCATATACCCTTCCTTAAATCTTTTTCGCATTCCACACTTGATCTTACAAATAAGATCTTACATTTATACCATACCCTAAGACCAATTTTAGTAGGTCGGCTCTACAAGATATTACAATAAAAACATTTTACAAAAAATACAATATCCGATGCAATAACTGATTGAACATGTCGGCTTAATGCATTTACAACAATAATAAATCATCTCCATAGCGTGCCATGCTGATTTGGAAAAGATAAACCTGTTGGTGTAACCCTAGATAACCTGGACCTATTTGTCGGTAAAAGCAAATATGCAAATAAGAATATACCAATGATTATTAATTCAAAATAAAGTGTCCACATGATGTCTTCGACATTACCAAGTGTCTTCCATGTCATTTCAGGTATCGGTGAACGTTATATCCTGTCGGTGAACATTATATCCTGTCGGTGAACCATATACTTGTAATTGTTCCATAGTTTACTGTTTGCCGGTGAATGTTGCTGGATCTCCAAAGTAGGTGTATTTAGTAGGTGTTGACATCAATGACAAAACCATACCAAAATACCAACAAGGACTCCTTAAACATCATCCAAGCCCTCAAAGGTACAAGCTCTGCTTCTTGGAATATTACTAACTTAGTTAAAAGTGCAAATTATTTGTTAAATAACTATGTTAGTGTTAGCATAACTCATACTTTAAGAGATGGAAATAAGGTAGTGGACCTCTTAGCTAATGAAGGGGTCAATTTGGAGAATGATGTTAATTATAATGGAGAAATTCATTGTAGAAGGGAGGTTAAAGAGCAATTATATTTTGATTGTATCCATGGGTATAGTTAAAATCATGATTATTTTTTGGGGAACGAATTCCAAAGATAGATTTTGGGGGTAGATGAAATGAGTGCTTTTTGGCATCATTTCCATGATCATATGTGTGAGAAAGATTATAATCACAATTGCTGGGTTTGTGTGGCCATAAACAAAAGTTTCAAAACTTCAAAAGAGTTTCTATTTAGTAACTCTATAATTCACAAGCATTTGGGGTTTCATCTACAGATTGTGAACTATAGCTACTGGTACTTCTACTTGGAGATCAAAATGGGTAGTAATTTAAATAGGAACGAGCCCCCAGGATGTGAAAATTGGAAGAGCGAAAGAAAAGTCTAGAAAAGACTTCACAGATATGGCTTTACTGACTATATGGAAAAGCTTCATGAAAGCAGAAATTATGTCTCTAACGGTTTTGTCAGAGGATAGAGTAGCAATAGAGTTACCCTATTCGGGGAGATATGGAAAATTGATGAGAACTTGGTCACCAAGGTCATGGGTCTGTAGATGGAGGGCACCAAATTTTACAGGGATCGGAAGTATGCAGCTGAAGCGTTCAAAATCTTCTCGAAATTGGAGGATGAGAAGGGACAGCTTGTGAAGAAAGACAACATTTCCTATTACATTCCACAACAGGTAAAGCCCTTTTGGCAAAAAGTTTTAAGGGTTTTAATGGAGTATTTAACTATTGGTGGTAGATTTACAAAAAATTATAACTACCACTTTTCTATTTTGAATCACTTCCGTCATGGGGCCAAAATTTCCCTGCCTTTTTATTTAGCATCCTCTCTGAATGAGAGTCTTGCTGACCACGCTAAAAAGCCAAACTCCTACCCTATAGCCCATCAGGGGCTTATATTGCTCATCTATGAACATTTGAAGGACAAGACTAGGGTGACCAAAGATGACCCTCTAATCATGAATGCACATAATTCTAAGAGTGGCAAAGATTCAGATTCGGATTCGGAATAGCCTAGCGCTTCTACCCACAAAAAAAGGAAAGCTAACATAGATAGTGCGGACATGAAGGAGCACTGTGATGCGGAGGAGGAAAAGGGTAAGGAATCTAAAAATGATATGGAGTATGAAAAGGATGAGAACATTGGTGAAGAGGATGAAGGGGGTAAATCTGAAAACCCTCACTCTAACCCTATGGGATCGGACAGTAGGAATGTGGCTCTGAATTCTAAGGAGGATGACAATCCTAACTCTGTAGGCATGGAATAGGGTAGGGATTCTGCGAACACCATCCTGAATACTACCCGTAACTATGCTCTGGAGACCTTCAACTTCCAGAAATGGGTTATCGACAACATTACCAGTATGCAAAGTAAATAGAGGGAATTGGACAACAAGATTAATAAGTTGATTAAGGATGCTGGGAAAAAGAATGATTAGGAAGAAACCAGTGGAGCTGAAGAGGAAATCAAGATGGAGGATTGGCTGGAAAAGGATTTGATCAAAGGGGATTTGAAACACCTGGAGGATGTCATAAGAACCTTGAAAGAACATGCTGAAGAGGATAAAGACAACATCAACTCCAGGGTCGACCGTACCGAGAAGACTATAAAAAACTTCATGAACCGTAGTCTCCAGGTCCTCAAACTCTTGTCACAGAACATGAATGCTTTGGTGGATCATCTAGAAAGGAAAAATCAGGAAAAGAAGCTGGTTGTTATTGATGATATTCCAACTTCCAGCACCACCCACTAGACTCCCAGGCGCAAGACAAGGGAGAACACTACTGGAATGGAGATCAATACAAAAGATAGCTAGCTGAGAGAGGAAAAAAATGACTTGAGGGAAGTGGCCAACGTGATGATGCTCTTGGTTCAAAATGCTGAGGAATCTATTATAGTTTTCAAGTAACTTGTAATGCTAGGTTTGGAGCCAACTTCTTGTTGGCTTCTTGCTATCTTTTTCTTTGCTGTTGGTTTTTGTGCTGGATTTAGCAGCTATTTTGTTTTGTCTCTTTAATGCTTATCTTTTGAATTGTAATAGGGTTTCGAGTCCCCTAAAACCTGTTTTTACTTAATCAAAAACATTTAAATGGCTAGGCCATTGTTTATTTCCTTCCACAAATATAGCAATTCAACTTTACACAATAAAATAAGTCATTTAACCATTTAAATCAAGTAACTCATTAATTAAATAAATTAATAATCACATAGCATAATAATTAACTCATTATGCCAACATAAGATTGCATCATCCATTCAATTAAATAACAATTTAATTAAATGAAAACATGCAAGACAAAGAATGTTCAAATGATGACTCTCAAATCACCAAACCAAAGCATTATGACTCACATACTAGCTAGACAGGAAAGACAACCGACTGACAACACTCACATGAGTGTAACTGCTGGTCATGTTAGGGTCCAACAACTATCTCCTCCACTCCCATCAGACATATAAGGCATACTCAGACCTATGAAACCAAATGGAGTTGATACCCCATACCTACCCAGTACTAGTACCTACAATGTCCTGCACCAAAGGATCCACCTATGCATATAGACAAATATTCATATATATAAATAGATATAGCATGTACACCAATGAAGGAGAATCATGATGTTCCCTGTCTCACTGGAGTGAGTGAAGGAAAATCATCCCCTCTCATCCCAATACACTTGCAAACACGCAACATATAATTAATGCATCACACATAAAAGGTAAGAGTTTCAGTCCATGATAATGATCCATAAAATAACATTAATCCTAAGCATTGATATACTGCATAAAATCATACACCACAAATCTAGATAAAGCAAGAAATAACGTCGCATAACATCTGAATCAATATACAATAATGTTCCTCTGAACAGTCACTGAAGTAAATCAAAACATACAAAAAGAGTCTAATCGAGGAGGGGTACTGCATCCTCCCCCCCAAGCCTAGCCTTACTCTTGGAAGCCTAAAATAGATAAGAATAAAGCTCTCTCATCTTTGCTACATCTTCCCAGATGACCCTTACCTACTTGATGGCACAACCCCTGAGGGTCAAATCTTGATACTGAAGAATGTGCACAAGCTCCATGGAAAGCTTCCCATCCTTGACCTGCAAAGTATTCCAATCAAGAACATGAGTCACATCAGGATGATAAGGTCGAAGAACAGAAATGTGAAAGACATCGTGGATGCGGGATAGACTCGGCGGCAAGGAAAGACGATAGGAAATAGGTCCTACTCTCTCAAGGATCTCAAAAGGGCCTACAAAATGAGGCACCAACTTAGAACCCTTTCCATAATGGATCAGACTCTTCCATAGAAGCACTCTCAAGAACACATGGTCACGAACTAAAAACTGGTGATTGACTCTATGGGCATTGGCATACTTCTTCTGCCTATCCTGAGTAGCAACTAAATCCCCACAAATCTGCTCAACCTGCTGCTCCATCTCACGAAGAAAATCTGGACCTAAACGCACCCTATCCTCCAAGTGATCCCAACTCAAAGGAGTACAACAAGGATGACCATATAATGCCTGGAAGGGCGACATGCCTATAGAGCTGTGATATCAATTGTTATAGGCAAACTCCACAAGGTAAAGATATTCCTCCCAATGCAACTACTGATCCATAACATACATGTGAAGCATATCCTCCAAGACCTGATTCACATGCTCAGTCTGACCATCGGTCTTTGGGTGATAAGCTGAACTGAAGTTCAACTGGGTTCCCAAAGAATGCTAAAGTGAGGTCCACAAGGCTGAAGTAAAGACATGGTCTCTATCGGAAATGATCCGCCTTGGCATCCCATGCAACCTCACCACATCTTGCAAGAAAACACATGCCACCACTACTGTTGTATAAGAAGATCCAATAGGGACAAAATGAGAAACTTTGGTCAATCTATCAACAATGACCATGATGGCATCATGGCGATGTGAAGAAATAGGCAACCCTACTATAAAATCCATAGAAATGATATCCCATTTCCAATCTGGTATCAAATTCGACTATAAAAGCCCTATAGGGTGCTGATGCTCTACCTTCACCCACTGACATTCCAAACACTTGAACACAAAAACAACAATGTCACATTTCATAGCAGCACAATGATATATCTGTCTAAGATTTGCATGCATCTTCTTGACACCAAGGTGTGCTGAATAAGGTGCATGATGGGCCTCAGTCATGATCAAAATGCGAAGACCCTCCAAAGGAGGTACACAGATCCATCCAAGATTTCAAAGAAGACCATTTGACTCAAGAGTATATCTAGAATATCTACCCTCCAATGGTCTTCTAGACTCCGCCACGACTCTAACATCCTTATACTCGGTGTCCTAAGGAAGAAGTCCAAGAATTATCTTGCTCAAATCCACACCAAGGGACAATGTTGCAACCTCATGTTGCCTATGGCTCAAAGCATCTACCACAAAAGGTTATAATGCCTATTTGTCATTAATTTTTCAATTTTAGTGTTGTAAATATGTAATGTTCTTCATTTTAGGTTCATACAAAATAGCTGGAAGCCTGAAAGTGCTAGTTTAGTTGCCCAAAATGAAGAGTTTTTTAAATTTGATGTAGCCTCACTTCTTTGGCAACATTCAACAATGATTCAACAAATATATATACATGTTTATTAACAATATATTTCTAGGACTAATTATAATCCAAACTTATTGCTGACTATGATTAATTTTTGGTGTGTATATGATAACGAAGATGGATGGAATTCCTCTACAAGTATGATTTAGAGGTTTGTTATATTCATACTAAAAACTACGGTGATCACTATGTGATCACTATGTAGCTCAAACCGATGCCCCAACAGGAAATGTCTCCAATATGCCAATGCATTCACTGTAGCTACCAACTCCAAGTCATGAACTGGGTAGTTCAACTCATGATCCTTGAGTTTGTGAGACTCATAGGCAACCACACATCCATCCTACATAAGCACCACACCTATACCTTCTAAAGAAGAATCTATGCATTCCATAAAATCTCTAGATGGGTCAGGAACTGCTAAAATCAGAGCACTAACAAGGAGTTCCTTCAAGGTATGAAAAGCTAATTCACACTGCTCTGATGAAACAAACTTCTTCCCTTTCCTCTCAAGAGAAGCAATCAGATGGCCTATCCAAGAAAAGCTCTGAACAAAGTGACAGTAATATTTGACCAAACCCATGAAACTTCAAACCTCAGAAACATTGGTCAGTGCTGGCCAATCAACAATGGCTTGGATCTTAGAAGGATCCACTGGTACACCTTTTCCTGAAACTATATGACCAAGATATCTTACCTCTGACTAGAAGAAATCACACTTCGTCAAATTCGCAAAAAGTTGATTCTCCCTCAAGGATTGCAATACCTGACACAAGTGACACTCATGCTCTTCCATAGATCTAGAATAAATCAATATGTCATCCAAGAACCCAAGGACAAAGTGGTCAAGGTAGGTGTGAAAAACCTCATTCATAAGACTCATGAACTCTGAAGTCGCATTTGTCAACCCAAATGGCACCACTGTGAACTCATAGTGACCATAACGAGTACAAAACACCATCCTATGAATGTCTACATCATGAATGCGCAACTGATGATACCCAGATTTTAGATCTATCTTAGAGAACACCTTGGCTCCCTTCACCTGATCAAAAAGATCATCAATTCGAGGCAATGGATATTGATTCCAGATGGTTACCTTATTCAAGTGTCGATAATCAATGCATAATCGAAGAGAACCATCCTTCTTCTTAACAAAGATAACCGGCGTACCCCAAGGAGAAACACTAGGATGAATGAACCCCTTGGCCAACAACTCCTCAACCTAGAACTTCAACTCACTCAACTCCTGAGTAGTCATCCGATATGGTGCTCTTGAAATAGGTTCCACACGAGGAACCAAGTCAATGCAAAAATCTATGTCTCGCTTCAAAGGTATACCAGGAACATCCAAAGGAAACACATCAACATACTCTCAAAGAATAGGGTGACCATCAAGAGTGATTTCTCAACCCTCTTCCTCATCCACATCCTCAAGAGAAACTATAAAAATATGATACCCTTGGCGCATGCACTGCCTAAGTTGCATAGGAGAAATCATACATATGGATATCAATTGCTAAACTCCAACGATCTCCACTCTCCTGCCATGGTCATCCAAACACTCTACTATCTTCAAAGGACAATATACACAAACATTGTGAGATGATAACCAATCCATCCCCAACACAACTCCATATGACCCCAAAGGAATGACTCGAAGATCAACTGAAGTGACAAAGGGTGCTAGGCCCAACTCACAACTAGGAATGAAGGCATCTACAAATACTCGCACACCGGTAGCCAACTCTACTTGCCACCTATCTACCTACTTAGTAGACATGAGCTTGCACTGCTCCACAGTGGATGAAGAAATAAAAGAATTTGAAGCACCAGAATCAAAACATACAGAGATATGGATACCACACAACACACCTTTGGTCTGAAACATGGTACTCTAATGGTTAATCTGGCTGTCATCCACTACTACAAATACTTTATGGGATCTACCTGCATCCTCCACTATCGGCTTTGATGCGGTTAGCCTCTGGCTACCCGCCTAGTGAGGATGTTGAGGGCACTGAGCAGCTTTGTGGCCATACTGACCATAGGTGAAGAAAGCTCCTCTACCAGGTCCTCTACTCCTAGATGGCCCACTAGACTGCTGAAAGCTTTCCCCACTAGGGGCCTGAGATGCACCCTTAGAGGACTGCACTAGAAAGGTCTTCCTACCCCTCTACTAGTTCCTGCTCTTCCAAAACCGAGAGTTGCCACCTATCTAGTCCTGAGAGTGCTTCGGTCTTGGTGGTTGTTGCTACTGCTGACCACCCTTAGCGGGTGGCTGAGAACCCCTAAGAGGTGCAGTAGTCTAGGACTGATTCCCTCTTCCTCTAGACCCACTAAAAGGATCACTCCCTAACTGAACTCCAGATAGGCCACCATGAGCATGGCTAAACATTTGTTCTACTAACCAGGCTTTTTCCACAGATACCTCTATTGAAGCAGGTTTAAAAACTCTCACTCCTCCACTGATGCAGTCATTAAGACCCCTCAAGAAGTGTTGCACAAGCATAGCCTCATCATTGCCAATCCTGACATACTGCTTGAGCTCATAGAACCTATGCTCAAACTGATATACTGACAACCCTAACTAGCACACATCATAGAACTCATCTACTCGTGACTACCTCCACTGGGGTGAGAGAAATCGTGCCCTGAACCTCTCCAAGAAGATCTCTCAGAATGCGATGTTAATGCTCACACAAATCCTCTCCTCCTCTAATCTCCACCAGATAGATGCGAAGCTCTCGAGACGCATGATCTTGTATCTCGCCTTGGTGTTTCTACCATATGGATACATGGCCAAACACTGATCTACACTGATAAGCCAAGTCTCTTCCTCGAGACCAGTACCTTTACAATGAAAGAAAGGAGGATTGGACCTCATCAAGTCCCTCATGTGCCCCATGATAGCTGGATCCTAGTCCACTGGGACCTCTCTCCTTCTAGGAGATCTCTCTCTCTCTCTCTCTCTCTCTCTCTCTCTCTCTCCATAATATACTGAAGCAGCTCCTCTAACCGGCCATGGATGGGCTGATCCACCTCGGGTCTGGGGCCTAGTCTAGCTAGCACCTCTTGAAACATCTACCGTAACTCTTCCCTTTTGGGAACCTACTCTCTTGAATGGGGTTCCTCCTGATGAACCGACTGATCCCAATCCACACTCACATGAGTGGGTGGAGACAAAGGACTATGGCAGTTGGAACCTCGACCCCATCCTCCTCCTCTGCCTCTGGTGCGGCCACCAACATGGCCACCTCCCTTGTCTTTCCTAGCCATGACCTAACAATGCACAAGAGAAAAAAGTTCAGATCAAAGGCAAGGAAAGAAGGAAGGAAGTCACACCAATAAGACCTACACAAAAGGTCAAGGCAAAAGGGCTCACTACAAACCTAGAGTACCTAGTGTTGCAACATGGGCTTTGATGCCAAATGTAATGCCACGCAGGAACCCTAAAGGAAAACCCACAACAAGGGTGAAACAATGTTTTTTCAAAGTATAAACATCATAAGTGCATTAAACACATGCACAAAAACACAAGCGGAAGACCTACACCACAATTCCTTAAGGGTTACCAACGAAGAATTAAAACCATAAGATAAATTCCACAATTACAATTAATCCATTTATTCATCATTAACTCAATGATCACAAAAATCCATATGCAATAACAGATACACCTATGAAAGATTGAAAGGATGCAACATAATTCCACTTCAATAAGCATTTACACATATTGTAAAGGAAACTGATAAAAACATCCCAAACATAGGATTACATTGCTCTTCCAATACAAAGCTTCTTAATATACATATAAGGATATACTTAACCAATTACAAGGTTACAAAAGTTCAATGATACAATGACCACATAGGTCTCCAAATAACAATAATATCCAAACATGAGATGAATCATGAGCCACGAACCACAAAAACACCTGCGAAGCCAATCCTCGCATGAAGGTACAAATCTAAACATCTGATGGGAAGTGGCACTACCACTCGACCATGTTATTCCCAAAATGGAATCACCCCACCGTGCTAGGAGATAGCTGAGGACCCTCAAACAAGCATAACCATGACATGGTCGACAAAACAATACGACTCCATGACAACACAATATGACTTCACAAAATCTAGGTGACTCAACATCACAAATACACACAAAATCTAGGTGACTCAACATCACAAATACACAAGTGAACCAAAAGAGAGAGTGTCATCGCATAGCTTAATAGCTACCATGGTCAGCCCCAATAGGTCCTGGCACCCTTCCTGGGATTATCCTAGTAACCTTTCACAAACCTCCTGCACCAACTAAGTCTCATGCAGACCCTACCAGCCTTTTGGGAAGACAAGGTGGTCGGCTTGCTATTCCTAGCCTTCTCGCTACATTAAGAGACCTATACAAGCACTCACCTATGCACAAGGTACAATTATCTTATTAATAATATTAAACTAACCACCTAATCAATTCATTAGATTCTTAGTTATTATCTGACTTTTGTTGGGTCATCCTGCCTACCACTTTGGGTGCAACCCCCATTCCAAAAGCCACTCTCTCAAAGGGCACTAAACAAATGGGGTCACTCCATGAGGACCCTATGGTGAAGCAGACAGCCATAACACCACTATTGGAAACAAATGGTAAAAAAAGGACATACTGACTCTTGGCTAACCATAAGGAAAAGATAGTACATGGTTAAGACAATGAAGCCAACATATATCACTTGGTCAAAGGTACCAAATATGCCACCACAAGATGACTGAACCACAGACCAAAAATAACACAATATACTCTTGCAAGGAAAGCTAATTTCACTAAGTCCCCACTCAGACAATCTTTGAGAAAATTAGCATCATAAGCACTTGCAACATCATTGATTGAAAATTAAATAAAACATTCTTGTATGACATTCACATCTATTCAATTTCCAAATCAATATTCCATCAAGGATAAAATTCATGTCAAATACTTAACCAAATAAAAACATGAATTCCTAACAAGTATTTAATTCATTTCTAGAATATATCCAATTAACCAATTTGAATTTCTACTTCATGCCTTGATTTTCATCGATAAATTTATTAAACCACATAATAAAAATCACAAGGAAATAACCATTTATGCTTAACATAAAACAAACTCTTTTAAAAAGTTTCACCTAATAAGATTAAATTAAATACCTAGGACATATCGGTTTGTACTGGTAAGGTACAAGGTCAAATGGAGGCTAAAGACAACCCGCAGTAGTGTTGTTGCCCAAGAAATAGACACTACTTGCCGGTAGTACTATTGTCGATCGGTAGCAGGCCTACCAACCGGTAGTGTTGCTACCCCTGGTAAGAGCCGCTACCGACCGATAGCACTGCTACCAACTGGTAGCTGTTCGACTGACCGGTAGAGCCACTACCAACCAGTAGCACTGCTACCAACCATAGCAATACTACCAACTAGTAGCACTACTACTATGTAGCGGTACTACCGACCGGTAGTTCTGCTACCTACGGGTAGCAGACACTACCAAACCGCATGGTGGAGCAAGCCCACCATGGGAACGGTAAAGTCCATAGATAAAACACAAAACACATGCTTTCAAAGCATTCAAAAACCAATATGCCACAAAATCATTTGACACAAGAAAACAATTCATTTCCAGATTATTTCATGGGCACACACAGTGCCAAAATCCAAAATTCCAAGGGATATTTACTAGAAGGTAAATGGTGAAATAAAACACACTAGAAGCAATAGATAACCAAATCTTGGGCAATTAGATACTAGGATGCACACAACAAACTAAATCTAATTCATTCTATTCCAATAGTAGAGGTAAATCAAGAAGTTGATTTTCAAGATCAAAACACACAACAAATAGATAAATGAACCATTTCTTTCCTATAAGCAAACATATGATTTGAGATTCACAAAATCAACAACCACAGACATTCTTTCTGCCATTCCTATCATTCCTCAAGAATTTACAAGGAATTTTGCATATTTTCAGCACACAAGAAGCAACTGAAAAATTCAAATTTAAATTTAAAACAAGAAGAGATTATCCAACCTTGAAACAAACTAGCAACCAAAATGATGAAAGAATCCCAATCCTTGCAAACCAAATTGAATTTCAGCTCCTCCTTTCATAATGATTTACCAAATTTCTCTCCAAAATTTTTGCCTCCTATTCCCGTGAATTTCCAAGCATATATGGAAAAATATTTTACAACCTAAGCTTTCTAGGTTGAAATTTTTTCCATACAATCAGATGTAAATATTTATTTTTAAATTAGAAAGGAAATCAGATTTATTTTTATCCAGAAACAATTCTTTTCCCAAAATTTAAAATGCAAAAGTCAAATGAAAAAGTAAAAAGAAAAGCTTTTATCAATTTCTATTTCCAAAAATACATTCTTTCAACATAGGCATTAACATTTAAATGGCTAGGCCATTGTTTATTTCCTTCCACAAATATAGCAATGCAACTTTACACAATAAAACAAGTCATTTAACCATTTAAATCAAGCAACTCATTAATTAAATAAATCAATAATCATAGAGCATAATAATTAACTAATTGTGCCAACGTAGGATTGCATGATCCATTCAATTAAATAACCATTTAAATAAATGGAAGCAGGAAAGACAAAGAATGATCGAATGACACTCTCAAAGTACCAAACCAAAGCACTATGACTCCCATACCAACCAGACGGGAAAGACAACCGACTAACAACACTCACATGAGTGTAACTGCAGGTCAAGTTAGGGTCCAACAACTATCTCCTCCACTCCCATCGGACATATAAGGCATGCTCAGACCTGTGAAACCAAGTGGAGTCGATACCCCATACCTACCTGGTACTAGTACCTGCAATGTCCTACACCAAAGAATCTGCCCGTGCATATAGACAAATATTCACATATATGAATAGATACGACACACACACCTATGATGGAGAATAGTGACATTCCCTGTCTCATCAGAGTGAGTGAAGGAAAATCATCCCCTCGCATCCCAATACACTTGCAAACACGCAACACATAAACAATGCATCACACATATAAGGTAAGAGTGTCAGTCCATGATAATGATCCATAAAATAACATTAATCCTAAGCACTGAGATACAACATAAAATTATACACCACAGATCCAAATAAAGCAAGAAATAACATCACATAACATCTGAATCAATATACAATAATGTTCCTTTGAATAGTCACTGAAGTAAATCAAAACATACAAAAATAGTCTAATCGAGGGGGGGTACTAGATGGATAACTTAGCAAAGTTCAAGAAGGACAAGAAGAATTATTTCAAATACGATACATTAATTATATGCCTATTTTTCTACTGCATGAATGAAGTTTAGGATTAGCAATTTACAATGGTCAATAGACGCTCTGGTAGCTACCCAAATCCAGAACTATATTACAAGTCTGGGACTTGAAAATTTGGGAGAAAGTATTTTGGGTATATTTCAAGAACTTCCAAGGCATTACGCAATCAATGAAAAGGATCCCTAATGATATTGTTGAGAAGTATAAGGATACCATATGCTTTATGGTTTACATTGAGCAATATCAGATGAAAGCAGTGGAACCAAGAACTGTATGGATAATGTTGATTGGGTATGAGGTAGAAGGTGACATCCTTGAGCTATATGTTTAATGTCTTCTGAGTAGTCTTGTAGATCTATTTGAAGAAAGGTTTGAAACCTTTATGGAGAAAGACCTATAGCTCCATTCAAAATTCAAGAAGTCAGGGATTGTGAGAAAAGTCTAGAAAGAAGTAGAGGCATATGTAGAAAGTATTGGGATCACCAAAGAGGTGGTTTGGAAGGAAAGGGAAAGGATTGCACATGCTAAAGAGACCAAGAAATTTTTTTTGAGAACTTCTTCCAATCTAATGCAACCCAAAAGATGAGCACCTCCATCTGGTCCAAAACTAATAAGAACAAAGAAGCCAAGGTAAGTGCAACAAGATGGTGAGCAAAAAGGGGGGTATAAGTGGACATTTTTTATTTATTTTTCTGAAATCAAATAAACCTAAACTTGGAGGAGAAATTTGAGACTTGTCCAATAAAAATATGAAGATAATCAAAGAACAAATATTGTATTACTCTTAATCTAGTTTCCAAAATACTATTTTTTTCAAAATTGGATAAGATTAAGGGGGTAAAATCCTTCGTGCATGAAAAACAAATACCGATTTTTTTCTGAAAAAATTAACATAGTGTTTGACGTGCACATCAAAAAAGTCATAGATAGATTTAGTATTTTGACAAATCCTTTGGTAGAAAGATAGTTAAGAGTGAGCACTAGAAGTTGTGTATTTTTTGTTAATTTTTGTTGAGTTTTTTTTTAAATGATTTTTTGAAATGGGCACATCTTGAAAACCAGGTACCTATTCGTGCACAAAGCATAACTTACACCAAAATAATTGAAAATGCAATATTTTTTTTGAAGTGTAAATAATCAAGTGCACTACAATAATATATAATTTATTTAAAATTTGGATAAGTAGATCAAAATTTATTAAAAAAATGGTACACACATGTCTCTAAGAACTATGGAGACACTGGTAAAAGAAATTCAAGATTAATATGTTAATGTTGTTCAAATTTTTAAAACACTATATGGTTAGAAAGCTCAGAAGATGGGTGAAAATATGGTAGCAATTTTAGAAATACCCAGTTGATGAGGTGTAAATGTGATGATGACAAAGTGGAGAAACCAATTTGATAAAACAAAACACATCAAAAAGGAGGGAAATGGAGGGAAACCAAAATCCCAACCCTAGGCCTTTTCATCTGAGCCTATTCACAAGCCTAAATGCACTAAACATGTATGGTTTTTTTTAATTAAAAGGGTGAACTTACAATACTGGTTCCCAGTTTTTGACCAACTTTAACACTTAGATGAACATTTTGAAAAAAACCTTCACTATCCGACACCTATAACTTTTAAACCATTAAGGATTTGAAGATGATGTAAACTAGTGATTTGTAACTTCTTTTTGTAGATTCTAAATATATTTTTTTCAATTTTTTTTGAATAAAATTTTATTGATTTTTCCATCTCCCTCAAAAAGTAGTTTTTTAGAGTAAACAACATTTTTAAAGAATGATGTGCATCCAGAAACGTATAACTTTTTTTCTATAAATGATAAAAACTTAGTTCTTTTGAATTTTGATTTGTAACATCAATACCTAGGGCATGCAGTTGGTTTGGTAGTGATATGTTGACTATTTTTCTTTTTATTATGTTTTGAGTTTTGATTAATTATAATTTAGATATAGATGTATGTTTGAAGACATAACTTGTTCTATATATATGAAATTTCAAAAAAAAAAATTTGATAGAAATAAGACATCAATACCTAATGCATAAATATTTTTTCAGATTTTTTTTGAATTAGTAAATACAATTTTTCCCAATGCATTGAACAAAGAAGTTCATGTTCGGTGAAAACCCTATATTCATAAGAAATAAAATAAAAATATAATAAGGAAATTAAATATATTAAAAATTATACTATTTGGAAAGCTTATAACAAGGACTAAATACTTAAAAAAAAAAAACTTATAAATGAATTCATTTGAGCCCCCAAAAGCTAATGTAAAATTGGTTTTTTACTAGCATTTGATAGATTCAAAGGAGACTCTATTGCAAGTATGATTCAGAAGTAAAGAGGTTCTATCCACAAAATTTTGATCTAAGAGCTTTTGATCTAACTCTCTTCAATTAATTAATTCAAATGGGACATATTAAAGCTTAAATCATTATATTTTCTAAAAAAATGTATGATTTCAGCAAAAATAAGGGTGTACCAAAAAGTGGGAACCAACATTGTGAGTTCACCCAAAAGCGCGTATTGTTGGCAATATGCTAGATTTGGTTTGTCATTGATGTCAACACTGTATCCCATTTGGATATGGTTCTACTATCCTAGTGAGACTTGGTGTTTATCTTGGTTTTGGGTACGATTCTGATCTGGTATGATCAGATCCTTGGTTCCGGTTTTGGGATGCTTATTCAAGATGGTTATATGCTTGCCATATTCAGTTGGTTCATGATATGATGATCTGGTAGCTATCACTTATGTTCTCGGTTGGTATTCCTAGCATCGATAAGCTTTACCAGTTAGAGATATTTGATGATTAGGTTAGATGATTTTGGTTCGGCTTATGGAAACAGTTTCAAGTGTGTTGAAGGTGCTTCTTGATCTTGTCCTAATTGTTTGGTGACTTTGCATTAGTTGGCATGCTATTAAGGTGGTCCTATTTAGATCCAGTTAGACTTTCTGTGTTATTGCACTAAGGGTTTCTACTGATTGGTGAAACGTGTTGGTGATTGGTCTTAGCATGATTTCCGACAGATATAATTGTTTGGGAATTTGTTTGAGGTCCATGCTATGTAATCTAAATCATAATATTGGTCTAGTGATATCGTGTGATGTAATTTTTGTATTTATGGGTTTATGGTTTAGCCGAGCTTATCAATAAGATTGGTGATTTGTATTTATGGGTGATTTATTCATGTAATTGGACATGGTTTTTGGGATTGATGGTTATGTCTGCATTATCAGAGGAAGGTTTATGTGCAAATTTTTTTATATCATTCAGTGAAAGGTTTTGGTGTTGCAGGGTAGAGATATGTGATTAACCATAACTGTATCAAGCATTAGGAGATGCTACTTTCATAGCCCATTCTTTTCAAATTGTATTCCAATGCTTTTGTAAGTCAATGAGACTTCTCTTTTTTGATGACCAGTGATCTCTAGGTTGTTGGCCTGATTGCAAGTGCAATCCCCATTTTAATTATTTCACATACTACTACAGAAGTATTATCTAATTGTGGGTAGGGTTTCCCACCATGGTTTTTCCCTTTACTGGCTTTTCCACATCAAAAATATTGGTGTTGTGTGTACTATGATTTCATATTTTATCTTGCATTGTGTTGGTTTCTTTGTGCTTTGGTATAAAGGTTATAATCTACAATAGTTTTGTTTATTGATAGAAAATTGATTCACTCCCCACCTCTCATTTTTCTCTTGGTATCAGATATGTTTAACACACACAGTCTATAAAAATAAAAGCATGCATGGGGTTATAAAAAGAAAAAGCTCATATGCATTTTATAGAGAAAAAAATATGTACGGGTTATATCGATATTAATATATTCCAATATATAGAAATAGATATATATGTATACAATATGCTTATACATATCTATATACCATGTCTATGTCTATATGTATATTATATGTGCATACATATGTTTATGTATATGTATATATAATATGTGTATGTGTATGTGTATGTTTACATATATGTATGTAAAATATATGCATATATGTATTGTCTCCTAATATCTTAGCACATTGTATTCCCTCTCTCTCTCTCCCTCTCTCCCTCTCTCCCTCTCTCTCCCCCTTAGGACCCCACATGACCCCTAATGACATATTATAAGTTCCCTTAGCACACCATATGACCCCTTAAGACCTTATGATGTTCTAAGAGGTTATATGATGTTCTAACACATGTGTGGCCCCATTAGGATCCCACATGATGCCCAATGACACCATACCACCCGTTAGCACCATGTATCATATCCTAAGGGTTTATATGGTTTCCTAAGGGGTTATATGGTCTTCTAATACATGTGTGGCCCCTCAGGACCCCACATGACCCCTGAAAACACCATATGACTCCTTAGCACACCATATGACCACTTAGGAGCATATGATGTTCTAAGGAGTCATATGGTGTCCTATGAGGTCATATGATGTTGTAACACATGCATAGCTCAATTAAGACCCCACATGATCCCTAATGCCATCATGTAACCCCTTAACACATCACATGACCCCTTAGGAGCATGTGATGTCCTAAGAGGTCATACGGTGTCATAATGGGTGATATGGTGTTGTAACACATGTGTGGCTCCAGTAGGATGCCACATGATGCCCAATGACACCATACCACCCGTTAGCACCATGTATCATATCCTAAGGGTTTATATGGTTTCCTAAGGGGTTATATGGTCTTCTAATACATGTGTGGCCCCTCAGGACCCCACATGACCCCTGAAAACACCATATGACTCCTTAGCACACCATATGACCACTTAGGAGCATATGATGTTCTAAGGAGTCATATGGTGTCCTATGAGGTCATATGATGTTGTAACACATGCATAGCTCAATTAAGACCCCACATGATCCCTAATGCCATCATGTAACCCCTTAACACATCACATGACCCCTTAGGAGCATGTGATGTCCTAAGAGGTCATACGGTGTCATAATGGGTGATATGGTGTTGTAACACATGTGTGGCTCCAGTAGGATGCCACATGACCCCTAATGACACCATAAGACCCCTTAGCACACTAGATGTCCCCTTAGGAGAATATGATGTCCTAAGGGGTGATATAGTGTCATGAGGGGGCAAGATGAACCATTATTACAATATAAAAAGCATTGCCAATATTGTTTACAAAAATAAGTATAGATCACCCAGGCCCTTAGCACACCATACGACACCTTAAGATCCCACATGATCCCTAACGACACCATATGACCCCTTAGCACACCACATTGTGGTGTGCTAAGGGGTCATATGGCGTTGTAACACATGTGTGGCCCCATTAGGACCCCACTTGACCCCTAATGACACCATAAGACCCCTTAGCACACCACATGATCCCTTAGCATCATACAATGTCCTAAGGGATCGTATGGTTAGCTAAAGGGTCATATGGTGTTGTAATACATGTGTGGCACTAATAGGACCCCACATGACCCTAATGATACCATATGACTCCTTAGCACACCATACGACCCTTTTTGACCATATGATATCCTAAGGGGTTGTATAGTGTTCTAAGAGGTCATATGGTGTTGTAACAGATGTGCTGCCCCATTAGGACCCCACATGATCCCTAATGATCACCCCTTATCACGTTGCATGACCCCTTAGGACCATATGATATCCTAAGGGGTCATATGGTGTCCTAAGGGATCAAATGGTGTTGTAACACATGTGTGGTCCCATTAGGACATCACATGACCCCTAATGACACCATAAGACTCCCTATAACACCATATGATTCCTTAGGACCATACAATGTCCTAAGGTGTCATATGGTTTCCTAAGGGGTAATATGGTGGCCTAAGGGGTTGCATGTTGTCCTAAGGGATCATATAGTGTCTTGAGGGGCCAAGATGAACCATTATTACAATATAAAGAGTAGTGCTAGTATTTCTTACAAAAATGAGTTTAGACCACCCCCTTTAGCACATCATACAACCTGTTAGGACCCCACATAACCCCAAACAACACCACAAGACTCCTTAGCATACCATACAACCCCTTAGAACCATAAAATGTCCTAAGGCATCGTATGGTGTCCTAAGGGGTCATATGGTGTTCTAAGGGGGTCATATAGTGTCCTAAGGGGAAAGATGAACCATTACTACAATATAAAATGTAGTACCAATACTGCTTACAAAAATAAGTTCAAATCACCCAAGCCCTTAGCACACCATACGACCCCTTAGGAAACCACATAACCCCTAACAACACCATATGACCCCTTAGAACACCATAAAAATCCAAGTAGGACCATGTATGACATCATAAGGGGTTGTATGGTGTCCTTAGGGTTAATATGGTGTCCCTTCCTGATCTCCTCTTTCTCCCTCTCCCTCCCTCCCTTTCCCATCTCTCTCTCTCAATATCTATGCCTCCTTCCCCACTCTTTCTCTGTCCCTCTCCTCCTCTATTTCCCTTCCTTTTGTAAGGAAGTTAAGTAGCGGAAACAACATCCTACACTAACCTTGAGAGGAGGGTAATGCAAAACTTTTTCAGATCGTTACAATAGTTACAGAAAATAGAAATAGATATAATAGCATTCATACCATAACATAGTGATTTACGTGGGGAAAACCCTTTCGGGAGAAAAACCCCACCCTCCAAAAGCAGCTCAATATTTTATTCAGCAATCAAAAACAGATTACAACATACTTGCAGAGCAAGCTCTTCGCAAGAGTAGCACTAAACAGAGATTCAGAGGCAACTCAATAGCCATGAGACTCTTACACACCACCTCTATCTCTCACACCTCATAAATAGGAGATACAATTCAAGAAACCATCAAACGGTATTACAAAACCATGGGCTAAAACCACCCAATAAGGTGTAGCCGACCTTATCTCCCTTCTATGACATGTTAAAGCACACATCAACACGTGTCGCTCCCTTTTACAGCTCATTTATGTATCCGATACAAATTATTTTTCCTATTTCAGGAGTACAAACTTCTGGAGACCATAACTTTTCAGGGCGTTTCGGAGCCTCTAAAGTCCCCAAATTTAAGTTTAAACATTTTATTGCACCCCTCCAAGATGAAAACTTTAATATCTTCAAAACTAGCTATGACCTTGCGACGCAACTTTACCGGAATGCTTATCTAGCCAACCAGAAGCTTCAGGGAGAGTTTCGCACCATTTCGTGCTCAAATGAAAACTTACTATAAATAGTAACCTCACATAAATGCAAGGTTGAGACACCATTTTTCCCAACAAATCTCCCACTTGTCGAACACCTTGCATGAGCGGAAGGGAATGTCAACACAATGAATCAATTGCTAGGGGCCATAAGGCCCATAGACTCTGAACACCATCTAAACTTCTCTGTGCTCACAGCCTTAGTTAAAGCATCTGCAACATTCATCAAAGTTTCCACCTTAACCAGCTTCACCCTACCATCTTCAACCATATCTCTAACAAAATGATACTGAACATCAATATGTTTGGTCCGGGCATGAAATGTCGGGTTCTTAGCTAGGCTAATTGCACTCTGACTGTCACAGTAAATTGTCACTGTACCTTGTTTTATTCCAATATCCGAACACAGTCTCTTAAGCCAAATGGCCTCTTTACAAGCATGAGTAGCTGCCATATACTCTACTTCAGTAGTGGATAAAGCAACCACAGCCTATCGCTTACTCATCCAACTAATTGCACCACCAAACAAAGTAAACACATAAGCACTAGTGGATCTTCTGCTATCAATATCACCTACCCAATCTGAATCCACATAACCATGGATATCAAGGGAAGTCATGTCTCCAACTGAATTACCATGATAACACAAAGAATACTCTGAAGTACCCTTCAAATATCTGAAGACTCTTTTGACTGCATCCCAATGAACTCTACCAGGATTAGACATATATCTAGAAAGTACTCCCACTGCTTGGGCAATATCTGGTCTAGTATAGACCATAGCATACATCAAGCTTCCAACCGCACTTTGGTAAGGCACTCTGCTCATGTCTTCCATCTCCAATGGGGATGTAGGACAATCTGAAATAGATAGTTTCATTCCAACTGTAAATGGAACACTCAATGGTCTACAATTCTGCATGTTGAACCTCTGTAACACTGAATTCACATACTTACTCTGGCCTAGCCATAGCTTTCTGTTCACCCTATCTCTTCTAATTTCCATCCCAAGAATGTGCTTTGCTGCACCAAGATCTTTCATTTCAAATTTAGCAGCGAGCTGAGACTTCAGTTCTGAAATCATACCTTTCCCTTTGCCAATGAATAACATATCATCAACATACAATGCAATGAATAAGAAATGATCACCATAAGATTTATAATAAACACAGTGATCTGATTTAGAATGTTCAAATCCCAAACTCAACACATATGTATCAAATTTCTGGTACCACATCCTAGGACTTTGTTTGAGGCCATACAAAGATTTCTTCAATTTACAGACCAAATTACTTTTGCCTTTCACCACATAGTGCTCTGGCTATGTCATATAAATATCTTCCTCCAAATCACCATGAAGGAAAGCAGTTTTCACATCCATTTGCTCAACCTCTAAATCATAAGCAGTAGCAATAGAAAGCAAAAATCTAATGGACGTCATTTTTGCAACAGGAGAAAATATCTCACCGTAATCAACACCCTCAACCTGAGAGTAGCCTTTTGCAACCAACCTTGCTTTATACTTCTCAATGCTTCCATCTGAACCAATCTTTTTCTTGAACACCCATTTACAACCAACAGGTTTTCGTCCTTCAGGCAATGGTACAAGATCCCATGTATCATTCTTTTTCAAAGCTGCCATTTCTTCCTCCATAGCAATCTTCCAGGATTCTGCATCATTCATACCTAATGCCTCTTCTACAGATTTCGGTTCATCTACACTAGTATTCAGAGCAAAAATACATCTCCAATCATCAGGTGAATACCTTTTAGGTGGTTGTCTATGTCTTGTAGACCTTCGAACAAGCTGAGTTGGAGGTTCTTCCTCTTCTTCTGAAGATTCAGAGCTAGACGAGCTCTCCTCAAATTCTTGCCTATCTAGGGGTCTCGATTCAATTCTTTCAGGTGTAGAAGGAAGTTGAATCACATCTTCTTTTTTAGTCTGTTCTGGCTGCAATGTAATAGAAGGAGACTTAATTTCTCTAAAATAACACTTCTACTGTGAATTACCTTTTGTGCAACAGGGTCCCAAAGCTTGTATCCTTTCACACCATAACTATACCCGATGAAGATACATTTCACAGCCTTGTTCTCTAACTTTGTTCGCTTCTCCTTTAGCACATGTGCATATGCCTCGCAACCAAAAACTCTAAGATGTCTCAATGAAGGCTTGTGACCTAACCATGCTTCCATAGGTGTTTTATCAACAAGAGCTGATGTAGGAGACCTATTAATCAGGTAGCAAGCAGTGGCAACAGCTTCAACCCAAAACTTTTGTTCGAGACCAGCACCACTCAACATACTCCTAGCCTTCTCCATCAGTGTCCTGTTCATTCTTTTTGCAACTCCATTCTGCTGTGGAGAATACAGAGTTGTCTTCTGCCTGTTAATTCCACAGTCTTTACAGAATCTATCAAAATCATTAGAGCAAAACTCACCGCCATTATCAGTTCTCAAACATTTTATTTTCTTTCCAGTCTGCAACTCAACCATTGCTTTAAATTCTTTAAAACAACTAAAAACTTCAGATTTACTCTTTAGAAAATAAACCCATATCCTTCTACTAAATTCATCAATAAATGAAACATAATATGTGGATTTTCCAATCGAAGAGACATCTACTGGACCAAACACATCAGAATGGATAAGATCCAAAACACCACAAGTTTTATGAGAACTCGAGTAAAACTGAACGCGGTTTTGTTTTCCATAAATGCAATGCTCACAGAAATCAAAGTCAAGGTTACAGTCATTCAAAACTTCAACAAGGTTTTTATTTTTCAAGGTCCTTAGACCCTTTTCTCCAATGTGGCCAAGTCTCTGGTGCCATAACATAGTCTTCTCTGCAGGTAACTTTGCTTCAGACGAAAGAGCACCCTTAGGTACCCAAAAACCATTTCCATCTGCTGAAGGTGAAACCTTCAAATCTTCCAGTGAAGTATCTGCAGATTTACTTTTTACAGAAGTGCTATTACACTCAACAGTGTATGCTTCAAGCTTATACAAAGTGCCAAGCCTGACACCTCTAGCAACTACCATAGCACCCTTAATCATCTTACATCCTGCTTCAGAAAAGACTACCTGCACACCCGCATCTATCAGTTTGCTCATAGATAACAAGTTTCGTTTTAATCCAGGGATATGCAGCACACCATTAATCCTTTTTATTCTACCATCAGAAAACCTGATTCTAACTTTACCTCGACCAACAATGTCTAGATGTGAATCGTCACCCAAGTACACCTTACCTCCATTAAATCCTTCATATTCAGAAAACCAATCTCTATTGGAAGTCATATGAAAAGATGCACCTGAGTCAATTAGCCAGGCATCATTACCTGCATGAGTCGCCAAAGCCGCAATAAAGGCATCGCCATCTTCCTTGTCGGACTCAGAATCAGAATCGAACTTTTTCTTTTTCTTCTTCTTCTTTTCTTCTTTGCAGTCCTTACGGATGTGACCCGGTTTACCGCAATTCCAGCAAATGACTTTGAACTTTCCAGGAGATTTCGATCTCCCTTTGGATTTGGACTTGCCACGCTTCTCATTCATCTTGCCTTTCTCTTTAGGTCTTCCACGAATGGTTAGGGCGTCCTTTGAACTGATGGATACCTTCCTTCGCATCTCTTCACCGAGTAGGGCACCCACCACATCTTCAGATTTCAAAACAACAGAAGTACTACCGATAGCCATAACAAGAGAATCCCACGAATCAGGCAAAGAACAAAGAAAGATCTGACATTTCTCCTCCTCGTCCATCTTAACACCGATGGATACTAATTGAGCCACCAACATATTGAATGCTTCTAGGTGGTCTGCAATTCGTCCACCCTCTTCCATCTTCAAGGAATACAATTTCTTTCTTAAGAAAATTTGATTTAATAAAGATTTCACTTGATACATCTCACCAAGCTTAGTCCATAGCTTCTTTGCAGAGTTTTCTTCATGGACATTGATTAGAACAGAGTCTGCCAGGCACAGTCTGATTAGACCCTTGGCTTTTCGGTCCATAACATCATACTGAGCTGCCGCAGTAGGATCTGATGGCCTTTGGACATTTGCATCAACAGCATCCCAAAGATCTCGATCTATTAGCAGATCTTCCATCTTCAACTTCCACATCTCAAAATTACTTCCATTAAATTTCTCCACCTCTATTCTCCCTGACGAACTCGTCATCTGAATATTCCTGCAACAAGATCAAAAAGTGTCTTTTGCACAAGCTCCCACTCAAATCTGGATTAGTTCAAAAAACCCAACTGCCCACAATTGAAACCAAAGGTGATCAGGCTCTGATACCACTTGTAAGGAAGTTAAGTAGCGGAAACAACTTCCTACACTAACCTTGAGAGGAGGGTAATGCAAAACTTTTTCAGATCGTTACAACAGTTATAGAAAATAGAAATAGATATAATAGCATTCATACCATAACACAGTGATTTACGTGGGGAAAACCCTTTCGGGAGAAAAACCCCACCCTCCAAAAGCAGCTCAATATTTTATTCAGCAATCAAAAACAGATTACAACATACTTGCAGAGCAAGCTCTTCGCAGGAGTAGCACTAAATAGAGATTCAGAGGCAACTCAATAGCCATGAGACTCTTACACACCACCTCTATCTCTCACACCTCATAAATAGGAGATACAATTCAAGAAACCGTCAAACGGTATTACAAAACCATGGGCTAAAACCACCCAATAAGGTGTAGCCAACCTTATCTCCCTTCTATGACATGTTAAAGCACACATCAACACGTGTCGCTCCCTTTTACAGCTCATTTATGTATCCGATACAAATTATTTTTCCTATTTCAGGAGTACAAACTTCCGGAGGCCATAACTTGAGAACCGGGTGTCCGATTGACGAACCGTTTGAAGCGCCGAAAAGCTCGCGAAGTGCTCTATCACCTAGTAACTAGCTTCACCGGTTACGGCCACTTTTCAGGGCATTTCGGAGCCTCTAAAGTCCCCAAATTTAAGTTTAAACATTTTATTGCACCCCTCCAAGATGAAAACTTTAATATCTTCAAAACTAGCTGTGACCTTGCGACGCAAATTTACCGGAATGCTTATCTAGCCAACCAGAAGCTTCAGGGAGAGTTTTGCACCATTTCGTGCTCAAATGAAAACTTACTATAAATAGTAACCTCACATAAATGCAAGGTTGAGACACCATTTTTCCCAACACCTTTCTCATCCTCTCCTCTCTCTCTCTCTCTCTCTCTCTCTCTCTCTCTCTCTCTCTCCCTTTTTCTTCACCCTTTCTTTACTATAAGTAATGCGTACAAGTTTTTAACATAAGAAGTGCATGTGGGTTATGGGAACTATGAACATTGGTTTGTTGGAGTATTTCTAGGGACTAAATATGAGTACGTGTTAACTAAAAGTAACTCATACACGTTTCTTTCACATATTGTTTTTTGGGTCAATGGCTAGAAAAGAATTTTTGGAATTTGTTGAAGCCCCCACTACATCTGATTCTATGATTCTATGATATTTTTATGTAAAAGTAAGTGAACATTTTGGTTTTCATGAGGTCAAATGATTGAATTGTTGTTCTAATTAGTATGTTCAATTTTGTTTTGATTGTTTAATAGTTTTGATTATTAAAATAATGATAATACCCATTTTTTATGGTGATTTGATTGTATAAGTTTTTGTAACATATATGTGCAAAATGATTCTATCTAGGACAATTATTAATGATGGGAAAGAACAAGCCAAGATTAACTGAACAATGAGAGGTTGAAAAGTAAAGACAAAGACAACATATGAAGAGATTACGTGAACTAATAACAATGGGACAATAAGGTATGTCATCTAAAACATCTCAATTATATGTACCAAATGAACCTAATGCAATTGAAGAATAAATCATAATCAATAATCAAACAAATGATGAATATGCACCAAAGCATTTGATTTACTGAATCAAGCTAATGCAATTGAAGAAGAGACCACAATGAATAATAAATCAAATGATGAACATACACCAGATCAATTTCATGCGATGAATGTACCTAACATGTATGTAATGCACCAATGTTAACACCTCCTAGAATTATTCGTATCAAACTAAAGTATCTAATTGACATCGATGAGAATGTTTTAAAGTCAATTCCCAATAAATTACACAAAGAAACTTGTATAAGAATGGTTAAAAGAATATGGCAACACCATTTTGAAAACTTAAATCAAACTACAATATGCCAATTAATTGTTAAAATGATTAAAAATTTGAAATTTAGAGAGACAATAAAAATCTAGGCTTAAGATCATTCAAAATTAATAGTGAAAGAGCTATTGTGAGAAATATATTTGATTCATATCAAGCAATTGGTTCAAAGTCATTTACTAAAGATTCTAATGTTACTAGACATGTTATTACATCAACCATAATGAGCAAGAAAGTAAAAAGAGATCATTTGATAAGAAAAACAAGTCATTAAACATAAGTCAAACAACATTAAGTAAAGCATTAGAGAGATGGGAGAAAATAGAGGATCCTAACAATAATTTTCTTTTGACATTCTCGGGTAGACTACCACACAAAGACAAGGTTGTTGTTGAAGCACTAAAAACATTAATTGAAATTTTTGGCTTGACAAAACAAGGGCTTCGCCCAACCAAAGAGATGTTGTTAGAAGGTGAAATAGATCTACAAATCATGATCCACATGCCAAACACTATTTGGATATGACTCAAACAAAATTATATGAAAGGTTCCTTCAAATATTTCCTCAAATAAGAACTATTCAAAAAAAAATTGAAATAGAAAAACCTTTCTATGTTAAGATTAATCATCTATGCACCACATGCTATTGTAGGATGCATATTTAATTTTCCATGTACTATGATATTTATTATGATTTTGTGTAGGAATGCAATATACAAGCACCTCCTAAGTCACCAAGAGAATGTATTTCAAATGTGCTATGTAAAACACATGATGGTTGCATCTATTATAAGACGATGTGTTTGAAAGGTTCTTGTGCTACAAGTGGTGGTTTGCAACATTTACCAAGATGTGTACATTTGGAGAGCTGAAGCAGTCACCAGTGAGGAGGGATCTCAAGGAGATCAGTCCGAGCTAGTCAGTAAGAGTAAACACAATGGAAACACATAGATATGATGGAGACAATGCAAAACATATAGTTTTATTGCATGAAATTTGATTATATCCAACTGGTAACAACTGGGTTACAACATACTGACACATAGGCCTAGTATAATAGGTCACAACCAAGACCTTGAATAGAAAGATCTATCTTCTAGGCACGATCTATCTATCTAATACTCTGATTGATTCTAATTGACTACATTCTAAAGCATGATTACCATGTCAGCCCAAAAGGGATCAAAACTCGAAGAATAAGACCTAACATGTAAAATGAACAAGGTCGGCCTTCACTAAGAGATTCCTCTAGAAAATCCAAAGGATGAATCATAGATCCCAGGAACAGGTTGGCCACATGGAAAGGAACATCAAAATAAATTCCCAAGGCTCCACAAGCTTCAGAATGGGTTCCACTAGATCACCAGAATATGTCTCAAGCAACTGGTAAAAAAAGGGACAACTGGTAACAAGAAACTATCATGGAAACTGGTAGCGACGTCTTGTCAGTAAATAATCCAAATGAGGTGTGGTCTGAAAGCAAGAAATATGATCAAGTCTTCAAGTAGACTCCAACTCCATAGGATCCGGTGAGCCAAAACCAGGACATGTAGAAAATAAAACTGAATCTGCAAACAGAAAAAAAAAAAAAAAAAAAAGGAAAATGTTTTTGCTTGATGCAAGATTGCTTTGAACCGGGGATGCTCCTGCATCAAGAGCACACATGAAATTGGTAAGAAACTAGATTCATTTGCAAAATAGAAGAAATTCACATATGGGGTTAAAGATGGAAAGGAATTGAAGAGATGTGAGTTAGTGAAAAATGATATATGTGTAGTTGAATTTATGAAAATGTTTCAAGAAAAACAAGATTATGAGTACATAATGCATACACAGAGCTTGGTGGTTGGATGAGCGATTCAAGTTATGTAAGAACACATTTTCTCTTGGTACCATTGCCTCTATCATTTATTTTGTTGATAATTAAACACTGCAACCTCAAAATGAAGTGCAATCTATGTATTACCATTCTATACAAGTTACTATTTTTGTAAACATAGCATTCATGAATGTAGATGATAGCACAAAGGAGGATAGAATGATTTTAAGAGAGTATCACTTCTACATAAGTGATTCTCATAATCATTCATAGAGTTTGTGCAAGGATGGTTTAACGTTTTCTATGATAATTTAAGGGAAATAAACATACAATAAAACCGACATATAATATGGTCAGATAATTGCACCTCACAATTCAAGAATGCAAGGATGTTCTATTGATTGACTAGGATGCATGTGACGAGGTGTACATCATTTTTTCAATTTCATTGAAGTTGGACATGGAAAGGGAGAGCATGATGGTACATGAGCATGCATAAAAAGATCCCTAGCTAGAGAAAAATTTAAGTATGAAGGTGGTGCTGAGTTGATAGATGCAACAATAATTGTGCGATGGTGTAGCTCTACAATGGGACCATGTAATGCAGTACGTCTATTGGTCATATATTTTTTTGCTTGATCAGTGAATCTGACATTAAAAACTATCAAGATTGTTGTACAATTATAGGCTCGAGTTACATGCACTCATTTTGAAGTTCAAATGCAAGTTCACTAGTAATTTATACTAGTCAGATTGCATGTTTTTGCTCTTCATGTATGTATTTTTTGTGGAAATAATGTGAATCACAAGATTGGGTTGACATATGGTCTTGTAGACCATTGGTTCCCATTGATCCATATCAAGTTCCCAAAGCACTCTGATTGAACCAGATGAAAGCATCAATGGAATTCGACCATATATTAGATTTAGTGGAACCAGGTGATTTTTTTGGTTAATTTTTTTGTAGGAATTTTTTTGACTCATTTTTTTGCATCACACATTATTTTTGGTATTAATTATCATTCTATAAAATGCAAGTCATGTGTACACAGTTGTTGTAGAAGAGAAAAATGAAGAAGGAACATATTCTATTGTGTTCTTGTATTGAGCCTAAAAGAAAATTGACAACCACAATCATTGACGAAGAGGGTATTGAGTACCCAATAGGTTCTGTTGTCATGGTAGGCACATGGCTTAGGAGATACCATATCAATAATTTTGATGTCTGGTTTTTCAAGGACTTTGAAACACACATGTATATTCTTCATTTATCCAACCTTGTTGTTGCAACAAATATTCAATTGATTAAGTATCATGGTAGACCTCATAAAAGGAATTTATGGAAATCTCATGAATCTGACTGTGAGGCAATACAGGACACAATATAGGTTAGAGCCAATCCAACAATCTCACTTGATTGATTTTGGGTCATCTAGAAGTGTTCAACGTGTTGGAGCATTACACTGATTCTATGGCTCAAAGTAGAATGATTTTGAGAATTTTGTATATATCGTTGGCAAATTGTCCTGTATGCATTTTTTGTATATATAAATGCCCATGAGCTAATTTGTACATATTTAGAGGCACAATTTTGTATATTTAAATGAACATGAGCTTATCTGTACATATTTAAAAGTCGAGGTTTGTACATTTAAACAATGATGAGTTGGATTGTGCATATTTAAATGCCAAATTATATATAAATACCCATAAGTGGATTTGTAAATAATTTTTTTATATATTTAAATGTCCAGGACCTAATTTGTCCAAATTTAGAGGCAAGTTTTCATATATGTAAATTTTGTACTATTTGATTATAAATGCATAAATGCATATATGTAAATTTTGCCTCTAATTTGTCCAAATTTAGAGGCAAGTTTTCATATATGTAAATTTTGTACTATTTGATTATAAATGCATAAATGGAATTTTGTGATGCATTTTTTATTTTTAATTATACTTGAAATTTTGTATGACTATTTATGATGACATGACCTAATTTTGTTTTCACACCCACTAAAAAAATGCTACCCTATGAAAATGGCTTCGAGTCTTCAAAAATAGAGATAGATCATTATACATGGGCCTCATATGTGTCTTGGATTCCAAGAAATAGTCCATTAAAGTTTGACAATTTTTTGGACATAGGGAACTTGAGAGATTGCAGTAGTAGGGTATGGCTCTAGACGTTCTGATGAGTTTGAAGGCACTACAAGAGCTTGCCTACTATAAACCTTCCCACTCGTATGCATTCATGTTGGTAGTTCATTACCACGATGAACAAAATGGAAGTTAGCCTATCTAAAAACCTTGCATTGCATGCATTTGACAGTTTTTGCACCAACTAAAAAAATGCTACCTTGTGAAAATGACTTTGAATCTTCAAAATCTGAGATAGGTCACTCTAGATGGACCTCACATGACCCTATAGGTTCAAATAAATCAACTGTATGCATCCTGGATTCTGAGAAATAATGCGTCAAAGTTTGACATTTTTTTTAGACTTAGGGCACTTGAGAGATCGCACCAGTAGGGTATGGTTTTGGATGATCCAATGAGTTGGGAGGCACAATAGGAGATTTTGTACCATAAACCTTCCCACCCAAATGCTCTCGTGCTGGTAGTTCATGCCCATGATGAATGAAATGAAATTTAGCCTATCTAGCAACCTTGCATTTGCATACATCTAATAGTTTTTGCACAAACTTAAAAAATGCTACCCTATGAAAATGGCTCTGAGCCTTCCATATCCATGATAGGTAATTTTAGATGGGCCCCACATGACCCTATAGGTTGAAATAGATCAATCGTATGCATCCTCAATTTTGAGAAACAATGCGTCAAAGTTTGATAATTTTTTGGACTTCAGACACTTGAGAGATCACACTTGTAGGGTATGGCTTTGGACGTTTTGATGAGTTGGGAGGCATAAAAAGAGATTTCCTAGCATAAACCTACCCACCTAGACTCGCTTGTTCTTGTAGTTTGTGCGTACGATGAATGGAATGAAAGTTAGGCTATCTAGCAACCTTGCATTACATGCATTTGATGATTTTTGCACCAACTGAAAAATGCTACCCTATGAAAATGGCTCTGAATCTTCAAATAGGTCATTCTAGATGGGCCTCACATGACCCTATAGGTTCAATGGATCAATAATATGTGTGTTATTAGAAAGTGTGGAATCTGCAAAAAAGATTCAAACAACATCAAACACACACATGAAACATTATGTTAGAATTACATATCAAAATAGAAACTAAACTAAGTTAGCTTCAAAATCAAGAACCCCAAGCACATATCATGTTCCTCTATCTCCAAGTATCTTCAATATTGAAAGTGGTTCTCACATGGAAGAGCACCTAATCTTTGATATGTCAACCTAAAGAGCAAGATTGAAGGATATGCCAAGATCAAAATGAATGCAACTAAGATCCTAGCTAGATGATCAAATGATATGAAAAGATGAAACACAAGAAGGAATGCAAGATATGAGAGTATGATTGATTCCAAATTGAAAGATTAGGTGTGCCAATTAAACTAACATGGATATTGCTATGAAATTGATATACAATGGCTATGAATTAAGCTAGCATGAAAATGGGATTAACATGATACTATCAACATGATGAAAGATAAACTAGAATGCAACTAAGATGATTTAAATGCTTGAAGATGACAAATTGAGCTCCTTGATAACCTGCAAAATTACTCTAAGTTTGATACACAAGATGATGGATCCTTAAGAGTGAAGAAAGGGACTCTATTTATAGAGAAAATAGAGAAACGAATGGTCAAGATCGAGCAATCTTAACAAGGGCTAGGATTGAAAGTTATCAATCCATGAGGGGAATTCAATTGAATCCCAAGTTGACAAATGTTACCTTGATATGGCTTGAGAGGATTCTAAGCAAGCATTAGATGCTAAGTAAGCATTAGGGATAACCTCAAGAGGTGACATCCAAGACTTTTTCAAGAGCCTCACAATTTTGGAAGACTCAACAAGTTAACCTATTGAAGAAGTTAAAGTCTTCAACACATTTTGAAGACTTTCCCAAAATTTGGAGAAGTGACTCCCCCAAATTTAGGGATGTGACATGATTAGAATAATTAGGCTAGTTAATGAGGGATTAGAGGGATTCTAGAAGAATATTAGCATGCTAATGGGAAATGTAGGAGAATGCAAGTGGAGGGAAATAGGCATTTGTAGATAAAATAAAATATTTATTTTAGCCAAAAGGGGTGCAACTTGCATTTGTAGGATTTTGCAAGTGGGGGGGACAATTCATAAATAAATAATGATTTATTTAAATGCAAAGGGATTTTAGTCAAATATAAATTCAATTAAAAGGGAAAAGGGGATTTTAGTTAAATAAATAAGATTTATTCAATTAAATGGCTAAAGGGTACTTAATTAAACCTTAGTTTAATTAATAGGTTAGGCTAGAAGAAAAAGATTTTAATCAAATCTTTAATTTGATTAATAGGTTGATTGGAAGAATAGGCATATTAATTAAACCTTAGATTAATTAATAGGTAGATAAATGATGATTAAATGAACAAGTTGTGCAAGTTTTAGGTGTCTACAATATGAATCCTAGATTCTGAGAAACCATGCGTCAAATTTTGACAATCTTTTTGGACTTGGGGCACTTGAGAGATCACACCAGTAGGGTATGGCTCTCGATGTTTGAGTGAGTTGGGAGGTACAAAAAGAGATTTCCTATTGTAAACCTTCCCACCCAAATGTGCGCATGCTAATAGTTTTTGGCCATGATGAATAAAATGAAAGTTATCCTATCTAGCAACCTTGCATTGCATGCAACTGATGATTTTTGCACCAACTGAAAAAATGCTACCTTGTGAAAATGGCTTTGAGTCTTCAAAATCCAAGATAGGTCATTGTAGATAGGCCTTACATGACCCTATAGGTTCAAATAGATGAATCGTATGTGTCCTTGATTCTGAAAAACAGTATGTCAAAATTTGACAAGTTTTTGGACTTAGGGCAGTTGAGAGATTGCAAATGTAGGGTATGGCTCTGGATAATCTAGTGAGTTGGGAGACACAATAGTATCTTTCTTATTGTAAACCTACCAAATATAATGCACTTGTGTGGGTAGTTTGTGCCTATGATGAATGGAATGAAAGTTAGCTTATCTAGCAACCTTGCATCGTATGCATTTGATAGTTTTTGCACCAATTGAAAAAATGCCACCCTGTGAAAATGGCTTTGAATGTTAAAAATATGATATAGGTCATTCTAGATGGGACTCACATAACCCTATAGGTTCAAATAGGTCAATCGTATGCATCTTGGATTTCGAGAAATAGTGCGTCAATGTTTGACAATGTTTTTTGACATAGGGCACTTAAGAGATCGTTCTGGTAGGGTATGGCTCTAGATGTTTTGAAAAGTTGGGAGGCACAAGAGGAGCTTTCCTACTATAAACTTGCCCACCCAAATGTTATCATGCTGGTAGTTCATGCCCACAAAGAACGAAATGAATGTTATCCTATCTAGGAACCTTGCATTGCATGCATCTGACGATTTTTGCACCAACTGAAAAAATACTACCCTCTGAAAATGGCTCAGAGCCTTTAAAATATGAGATAGGTAGATGGGCCTCACATGACTACATAGGATCAAACATATCAATCGTATGCATCTTGGATTTTGAGAAATAGTCCATCAAAGTTTGACAATTTTTTGGACTTAGGGCACTTGAGAGATCGCGATGGTGGGGTATGGATTTGAAAAATTTGATGAATTAGGAGGCACAATAAGAGACTTCCTACCATAAGCCTTCCCACTCAATGCAATCGTGTTGGTAGTTCATGCCCACAACGAACAAAATGAAAGTTAGCCTATCTAGAAACCTTGCATTGCATGCATCTAATGGTTTTTGCACCAATTGAAAAAATGCTACCCTATGAAAATGGCTCCAAGTATTCTAAATAAGAGATAGGTCATTATATATGGTCCTCACATGACCCTATAGGTTCAAATAGATCAATCATATTCACCCTGGATTCTGAGAAATAGTGCGTCAGTGTTTGACAATTTTTTGGACTTAGTGCACTTAAGAGATCGCCCTAGTAGGGTATGGCTCTAGATGTTCCAGGGAGTTGGGAGGCACAATAGGAGATTTCCTATTGTAAACTTGCCCACTCAAATGTGCTTGTGCTAGTAGTTGGTAACCACAAAAAATAGAATGAATGTTAGCCAATCTAGCAACCTTGCATTGCATGCATCTGAGAGTTTTCACATAGTTTTTAAAATAAATTTCAATAGATCCTATAGTATTGGTGAAAATTGATGAAACCAAGTGAAAAGAAAACTTGATTCACATATATAAAATTTCCAGCGAGTCTTGTGTCTTATTTTATCTGTACAATCTACACAATATAAAAGATCAGTAATATTGCAAGAAAACACATAGAAATAGTCTCCAAGTTGATTCCAGCTTTATTCAAAACTTCAATACAAAGTTTTTCAACCCTTGGGTCATGCTAAAGATGTTAATTTATGACCACACAAATGGTTTCCATCATCTGATCCTAAACTTTGGCAAATTTGACAACTTTGACAACAACTGAGCAACTTTGACAACAACTAATCAACTTTTATATCTTTTATCCAAATGACCCCAAACTTTCACAAATAACTCCAAATGATAATTAATGGTCCCAAATGACCTTATTTAGATGGAAAAACACAAAATAAGACAAAAACCCAAATTTGACCATTGCGAGCATGAGGGTTCTCTCGCACCACTCACATTGAGAGATATAAAGGAAAGGAATCAAAATCATCTAGTGATCATTACCATGGATAAAATTTGATCATAATTGTATTTGGACTCTATAAACTTTGAGGGATCCTATTGTATTTGGTCTCCAAGCACTCTGGTTACGTTCACATCCTCTTCCTAAAACTAAAGTAGTAACAGAGGCTGACACTTGCTAATTACATAAGTAAATATTCAGTTAGCTTTTTAAGAAGGAAATTACAATGCTTTATATCATAGCAACAAAAATCATTTGGGGAAAAAAATCAGCAAACCAAAAGTACAATATTTTTTGAAAAAGTGGGTTAAAAATTAGATTTTAAAAAATCGTAAAAAAATTGTAGAAAAATAGACACAAACTAGTTTTTTTAAAAACTAAAGGGCATTTCAATATCATAGAGATATATAGAGTAAATAAAATAGAGTTTAACCCATGATTGTAGAAAATAGAGTTTTATTGTTTATATTCATATTGTTGATTACATAGGCAAATATTCATTTAACTTCAATCACCAAATAGTCGTGTAAGTCTGAAATCAAAGATTAGCCAAGTCTATGAAGTAGTTGAGATTAAAATTTATCAGACAAAGATCCAGCTATTGTTAGGAATTTATTAAAAGTGGAAGCTATTTTGAAGTGATCCAAGACTTTCATTGTGATTGAGACATGGAGTTTTCAAAGGATAGTTCAATATATGAGAAAGCTTATCAAATCATATTCCACAGTTGCAATGCTTTATATTCCTTGATGGAAATTGACAAGTCTTTTATATGGGGTAGAATTCAACAAAAGGAATTTGTTTAGCTGAAATAAAATATTAGAAAGCCACTGGTTTTGGCAATACCTATCTCGCAACTACTATTCTAGGTAGAGACAAATTTTAATGATTGTGTGTTGGAGGCTCTTTTATTATAATTATGTAATCTTGTTTGTTGTGATTCAGACTTATTTCATGGAGCACTTTGGATATATTTCTCACATAATGAATTATATGTCTTTGTTTGAGCAAAAATTAACTATATCAATTATAAATCAACATTTATATATATCAAAATGCACAATAATGAATAGAATGAACAAATTATGTATGTATTGAATACCAATATCAATATCAAAAAAATGCACAATAATGAAAACAATGCACATTTATTGGATTCAATGTCAATATTAATATATATCAAAATGCACAATAATTGTGTATATATACAAAAGTGGCATATATGCCAAGTCAATAAAAGTTTTACCAAAATGTGGCATATGCCATGTCCAAATCAATATACAATAAAAATATAGAATATATCTAGATGTATTGGTCCTTATTTGACCACAACTAACACTATATGATCCTATAGTTGTGGTGGATAAGAAAAATCGAGCATCTTTGATGTAGTGCGCGGCTCTGTAGATGGCAACACAACCACAATTCAAAAGCCAAGTTAAAATCCTTTTATATAAAATAGTTCACAATTATCAACATAACTATATGTTCAACTATAATTTCTTTACAATTGAATTGTAGATTACCTCATCTATTTATTTGGGATCTAGCATCTTTTCTCTCCTTACCTTGTTAGACTTAGGAGTCTTCTTAAAATGGAACTTTACATGATCCACTTTATGGCCAAATTGCGAAGGGGCCTATTGTAGGTTAAATATAATTAATACAAGGTAATAACATATATAGATCAAAAACACTTTAAAAACTTTAATATATAGAAAATTCAACTATAATTTATTTCCAATTAAATTGTATATTACCTCATCGGTTGGTTTGGGATCTACCGTCTTTTCTCTCCTTGCCTTATTAGACTTAGGATTCTTCTTAAAATGGAACTTGACAGGATCCATGTTATGGCTAAACTGTGAAAGGGCCTATTGTAGGTTAAATAGAATTAATAAAAGGTAATAACATATATAGATCAAAAAAATAAAAAATGTACAATATATAGAACAAAAGTGTATCGGAGTCTTAGATGTTTCCCTTATTGACATAGGAGGGCTCACCATTGATGAAGCAGTTATGGCCATTTCCTATATGAAAAATGATAAGATTATAATTATCTAAAGTGCACATGTACATGTGCATATAATCATCAATTCAAGAAAATAAAATAGAGATACATACCTCTTCCCTCTCTTGATCCTTAGGTGTATCAGGTGCATTCATAAATTCTACAAAGCCCAATTGTCGTTGTATATAAAAGAGACAAAAAAGACTAATCAATCTACAAGTTCCAATTAAGACAATTTCAATATTTTCAAACAATTGTGTCAATTAAAAATGTGGATTCTGACGTTTAGGCATCCTCATGGATTTCATTTGCTTAGGAGGTGTCCTAGACAAGCATGGGGTGCCCTAAAAGAAATAAAATTAACACAAGAGATATCAGTACAGATAATATTAAATATAATTTAACAAATTGAAATTTAAATGACTTGAAAATTTGAAAAGAATACATAAATAAGAGGTGTGCAAAATATGATACCACATAGCTTTATGCCAAAATCAATGGTCGGGAGCATCACATTATCGATCTAGGACATTTGATCCCCTAACAATTCCTACAAAATGCAAAATAAATATAAATTAAAGAGAGTTAGTATATCTTATAACTATTTTTTGAATTTAAGGTACTATTCTATTTTAACATGCGAAGCCAAGTGGAGGAGCAAGAATTTTAGGATTTCAAACTGAGGGAAATGGTGGTGAAGGTGATGCAGAGGACGATGGAGATCTTTCTATTTCTATGGATTCCATCTATGCTTTCTCTTGTAGATGGATGAACCTTGGCTATGTTTTGGGGCTTGGGCATAGTTCCTGATGGTATGATGAAAGAACAAAGATCTAGTCAACTATTGAGAGGGGAGGGTGAATCAATAGATAGAAAAACTGATATTAACTTCACCAATCTCATTAATAACCTCTCAAGTAAACTTAGAACTATCAATGCAATATCTCTGTTATAATAAAACTATCAAGATAAATTGGTTGACTATTTACAACAAATAACAATAAACAACTTGTAACTCACCAACTTCTAAATACTTTTACTGACATAAGTAAAACTTCATTCCATATTATTTTTACCAATTATCATAATTTATCAAAGTGAAATAAGAAGTTAAGTAATTCAATCATAGAAACATAACCACAAAAACATTCACCACTTGACACAATCTTTTTGATGTGGAAACCCAAATGGGAAAAACCACGATGAGATGAGACTGACAAGATAACTATCTGAACTCTTTTGAAGTTCGCCCTATTAGTAGCCAAGCTTGTTAAAGCTTTTATAAAATGTCCTATTAAGAACAGATCCTATTAGGGACCACCTGGTTAAGGGTTTGACTATAATGTCTTGTTAGAAACAATACCCTATGAAGAGTAACCTTTGTAAAGGATTTAGAATCCAAACTAATGGATCACCTATTGGCATATACACACTCCAATGAGACATTGTAGGTGATTGAAGGTTTTGTCATTGATGGCAACCTTACAATCCTATGGCACCAACAAGGGATTACACTAGCACTAGCAAGATCAGACTATACACTGACAGTCAGACCACTGGCACCGGCAGAGAAAGGAAGCATACCGGCACAGAGGCTGATAGGATTTTTGTTATATTATATTTTGTTTATTATTGTAAAATAACTCTTATATAAGAGAGATCATTGTAGAACATTTGTAAGGAAGTAAGAATATTATATTTAGGCAAAATAAGGCAGACCTATTATGCAAATTATAGGTTAAGGGTTTATGTAAGAAGCAGAGTAGAAACCGGTACTGGATGTGGCATTATAGATGCTATTTTGAAGTAGTACAAGATACTGGATTTATATAATCCATCATTGTAAGTCAATGAGACTTCCCATTGAGGAGTGAGCTCTAGGCAGTTGGCCTTCCTGCATGTGTAGGCCCCTCTTGTAGCAGTAATATTCTCTTATTGGCTAGTAAGTGAATATTGTGGGTCACAAATCCCACGGAGGTTTTTCCCACACCAAGTTTCCTCATTAAATCATTGTGTTATGGTGTGTTTTTCCTGTGGTTGCTTTTAATTTTGTTTATTGCATTATTTCTTGCATACCGGTACACTGTTATAATATGTTCTACATGTTTTAATCTAAGAAATTCAATTCATCAGTTAGATACTGATTAACCCCCCCCCCCCCCCCCCCCCCGCGCTCTCAGTATCTATGGGAATCCTAACAATTGGTATCAGAGCTTGGTCCTCTATTTTGAGAAGACTAATAGATTGAGGAAGATCTTGACACTGGTAGATATGGAAAATCTGATGAAGCAACTAAAAGCAGCTCTTTCAAACTATGATGCAGAGAAATTGAAAAATATCAAACTAGAAGATGATCTAAAGGCAACCCAGGATATCATTCAGGCACTTCAAGAAAATCTTACCATTTCAAGAAACAAGAGAAGAGAACTTTGTGAAAAGATACAAAATGAGAATGATGAAAAATAAACTCTTAATGATATGATAAACAAGCTGAGACAAGAGAACATGACAACAAAGAATGAGATGCAGGATATGACTATGAGATTTTGTAAAGAAATTGAAGATAGAAAGAAGAATGAAGAAGATTTGACTAGAAGACTAAGTGATGCTGCAAATGAAAACACAAGACTTAGTTATGAAAATGATTTGTTGAAAATAGATCTGATGCACACTTAAAATGACTCCAATGAACTGATGAGGCAGAAAGAAGTCTTAGAAAGAGAACTAGATACTGCAAATCAACATAAAGAGAAATTCAAGAAAAGCTCAGAAGAACTTGGCAACTTGTTAAAGAATCAAAAACCTAATGGTGACACTTTTGGAATTGGCTTTGAAGTTGGTGAAAGCTCCAGTACTGCAAACACACATGATCATAGCAAACCGGTAAGGCAACCTAATGCTTATAAATTCAATGGAAAATGCTTTAACTGTAATAAGTGTGGTCATAGAGAAAATGAATGTAGATCTAGAAATTATCAGAATATCAACACACCCACAGGTCAATGTTCAAAATGCAACAAAGTTGGTCACAACTCTAAAAATTGCAGAATGAATGTGAGATGTTATGTTTGTGGAAGACTTGGACACTTATCTAATCAATGCAGGACACAAACTGGCATAGGTTATGGGAAAACTATTTAGAAGAATAATGTGAATTGTTATGCATGTAACAAGATTGGGCATATTGCAAAATTCTGTAGAAGTTAAGGATCATTGGCAGACAACAAAAGTTCTAGCTTGAAAGGTAAAGAAAAAGTTGAAGAGGAACTAAGCAAGAATTCTCAAAACAATGGATTAGAAAGTCAGACCTAAATATTGTTGGGAATACTCCTCCACCGGTAGAACCAATCAACGCTTCACCGACAGGACAGAGTGATGCTTCACCGACAAGACCGAGTAATACTCCACCAGTAGGAAACTCTTCATCAAACTGAAGAAAATTTTCTTGAGGACCATTTGGCAATCAATGAGACATATGCTATAATTCCCTTGATTAATGGTGAGAAGTTGGAAATTACTTCTATATCGACAGACAATGTTAAGTGACTACTTAACCGACATACATTAAATGTGGTAGATGGCAAATAAACATTATAAATTTGTGGTTTTGGCTCCATTTCACTTCACCGAGATTTCAAACATTCAAAGAGCACGAAATTTGCAGAGCTAAGGGATTTCGAGCAAAGAGGCAAAGCACTTCGGCAATCAATCCATCCAAAGGCAGAAAAAGGTATTTATCATCATGGCATCCTCCTCTGCACCTCAATTCATAGAAAAACCTATAGTAGTTGAGGTTATAAAAAGCCCTAGGCCCGTATTTCAGCTAGTTCCTGAGGTAGCTAAGAAAGATGACAATGTAGGTGCTTTTTCCCAAATTCCAAAGGGAGTTGTTTTCATAGAAGATCCCCGAATATATATTCATTGCATCATAGAGGAATTAGGACATGAAGAAATTAAAAGCATGTATAAGACTGTTATATGTGACAATTCCAGTAATGTAAAACTTGAACATAAAATTGTTGAAACCCTAGGATTCACTGAAATCCTCTGCATTCCTGAATTTCCCAAGGAGGTGATTAAGATAGTTTTAAGAAGGGTACCTAGTTCATTCTTTTGGCTTGATTCAGTACACAAAATAACAAAGGAAGCTATGAAAGCAGTAACAGGGTTACCTTCCACCAGTAATAGACCAGACAAGACCAAGAAGGTCTCCAATGACCTAGTAATGAACTTAACTAGTGCAACATCAGACAGAAGATTTCTGAGAGTTAATGATGTGACTGATATAAATGTGAGATTTGTTAGCATGATTTTAGGGTACAAAGCAACTCATGCAAATAGACTTAACTCAGTTTACAGTTTATGCATTAAAGTGCTTATGACATGGTTAAAGACAATGTGAAAATTGATGTATGTGAATGGTTAAAAGATGAGTTGATTGATAACATAGGCAAAATCAAGAAGGATAAGAAAGGAACATTTAGATTTGGAAATCTACTTGTATTCTTGATGCTACACATAACTAAACAGGTTCTCGGTATTGGCCATAAGAACCTTGGATTTGATATACCGGTAGGAAAATAGTTAATAGACCTATTCAACAACATGGGTGAAAACAAAGAAAAGAACATTCATGACTTTTTTCAAGCACTAAAGGTTAGGATGAACAAAATAATCAGACTATCATAGAAAATTATCAAAAAATACAAGGATGATATATGTTTTGTAATAAAAAGGGATGAGATCTGGATGGAAGCAATCATCCCAAGAACAATTTGGGTAACAGAGATGGGTTATGAGACTGATGATCATATAATTGAAACTTATGCTAAAGCACTTTTGGAAGCACCAAATGAACCAAAGGAAGAAGTATTTGGTAGTGCTGAGACCATAGAAAAACAAATTCAATCTAAGAAGAGAGTGAAAAAGGTTGATGCAGTTGTGAGAAGAGGTTCTAGACAGGCTAAGGCTATTAAAGAAGATGTATTGAAACAAACTGGTATCACTGAGGATGAGTTAGGAACTCTACAACCTGAGACTCACCTATCACCAGTAGCTACTTCTTTGGAAAGTGACATGCCTGTAGCTTTCAAAAGAGTTGTAAGGAAAAGGGATCCTTCACCAGCATCCACACCTTCACTTAGAAGGACTAGACAAAAACAACAGGCAGTGAGGTCTCCAGTTAGAAAGACAACACCAAATAAAAATTTGACACCAAAGAAGAAAAAGACTAAACAAAACATGGCCCCTCTTGAAAAATTGCTATATGAAATCACAGAGGAAGGGAAACTCAAAAACATAGGAAAGGTCTATGAGAAACTATCAGCATATGACAAAGAACAAGTTGAAAACACTATTATTTTACACATGGACATCTATAAGAAGTTCTTAATGGAAGTAATAGATGATCTACCAGATGAATTGTTCAAAAGATTGGAAGCAAGAAGACAAGTTTTTGTAGAGCTTGATAAGAAAATCAAAATTGAAAAGTTACTTGTTGTTTACCCAGTAAACTCACCTAAGGAGATAGATGACTTAATTACAGAAGCCAACCGGTCAGTATTCTCTACTGCACACCGACATATTACATTAATGGTTGGAAGAGTGAATGAAGTAACAGAGGAAACAAAAAATGCATGGGATATATTTCTTGTTGAGAAAGAAAAATAGGAAGAGTACAGGAACCCCAAACCAATAAAGGTATACCAGAAGGAGAGAGACAAAGGAAAAGGAAAGGTTGGTGGACCTCCAAGCATCAAAGTAAAAGATAACTTATCTCCACTGCCTCAAACTACATCACCGGTAACAACTACTGAAGATCAACCGGTAGATGAGAGTATGGACATAAAGGATACAAATCCTAATCATGAGGTACTATACACAGTTGATGTTGATACACAAAAGGTCAACATTGTGATAGACAAAGAAACAACCGGCAAGATAGATATGGCTAGTGAGCCACCGACAACTGGCAGCATTAACAATACTGAAAGGAAAGTTGAAGTTGATAACACAGAGCAATAGGTAGAGACTCAGACTGAGACTAAAATAGAGCAACAAGCTCCGGAATAGGAACAGGTTCACATGGAAATAGTGCCACCGGCAATAGGAGAAGATCAAAAACCATTGCTTAAAGAAATGGAAACACAAACTGACCTACCAGAGGTCACTGCAAGCTTGGTTACTTCCTCTTCCGGTGGAATTCAAAATGTTGGTTCCTCTTCAAAGGTTACAAATCAACAAATGTAACTGAAGTACTTTTGGACTCCATAAAAAAGATAACAGATTGTAGTTCACAGGCTTATAAAGCTATAGATGACACAATCCCAATTTTGAAGGTAATAGCTCCTAACTATAACATAGACAATAAGGATTCTTTAACACAACTTGATACTTTGTGTAAATACATCACTGAGAACATAGTGACTATTGAGCAAATAAAGGAAGAGACATTGAAGGATAAGGTAGAAATTGAAAAGAAAAAATTCTATGAAGATCGGATAAAGAAGTGTACTAGGGAATTTGACACACTTCTACCAGAACTATGTAACTTATTAAAGGAATTTAAAACTCTATACAAAGATACTTGCAAGACAAACTTTTTGACAGTAGACATAGATAAGAAAATGAGCAAGGTACAGGATGAAATCAATAAACTTGCAGACAATTTTGTTAACTCACCTGATACATTATTAGTTTTTGAGCAAAGGATAACAAGTTTTGAGGAATAATTACTTAAGTTAGAAAGAGAAAAGGAGAGAATAGTAAATAAGGCAAAGCATTTGAGACTAAGACTGAGTCCAAGATTGGACTATCTAGCATCATTACAGAAGGAAATATCTGAGGCACTAGTACAGGGACAGAGAACACCGGTAGAGCATATGCAAAACCTCACCAGTACAGTTAAAAGAATAGAGACAACAATAAAGGACAACAAGAAGTTTATGGAAAGTATAAACTTGATTTTGGAAGATCTTTTTCAAATTGTAACCACCCAGTTACAAGGTTGAGTGAGACTACAACTCTGCTAACATCTTTGCAACCTTTGTCATTGATGCCAAAGGGGGAGTAGTAGTATGAGAAAATAACCAATAGAAGACTTATCTGCTCAGGGGGAGCTCTTATATTTTTGGAAACATTTTTGGATTACAAGTTTTGGATACACTTTTGAATTTTCTCATGAGTGTTGCCATCAATGTCAAAGGGGGAGATTGTTGGCATATACACACTCCAATGAGACATTGTAGGTGATTGAAGGTTTTCTCATTGATCACAACCTTATAATCCTATGGCACTGGCAAGGCATTACACCAGCACTAGCAAGATCAGACTCTACATCGGCACTCAGACCACCATCATCGATAGAGAAAGGAAGCAGATCGACACAAAGGCTGACAAGATTTTTGTTATATTATATTTTGTTTATTATTGTAAAATCTTTGTAAGCCGACTTGGCATCATTGTAAAATGACTCTTATATAAGAGAGATCATTGTAGAACATTTGTAGGGAAGTAAGAAGATTATATTTAGGTGAAATAAGGTAGACCTATTATACGAATTATAGGTTAAGGGTTTATGTAAGAAGCAGAGCAAAAATTGGTACTGGATCTGGCATTATAGATGCTATTTTAGGGCAGTTTAAGATACTGGATTTATATAATCCATCATTGTAAGTTAGTGAGACTTCCCATTGAGCAGTGAGCTCTAGGCAATTCGCCTTCTTGCATGTGCAAGCCCCTCTTGTAGCAGTAATATTCTCTTATTGGCCAGTAAGTGAATATTATGGGTCACAAATCCCACCGAGGTTTTTCCCACATCGGGTTTCCTCATTAAATCATTGTGTTATGGTGTGTTTTTCATGTGGTTGCTTTTAATTTTGTTTATTGCATTATTTCTTGCATACCGGTATAATGTTATAATATGTTCTACATGTTTTAAGTTAAGAAATTCAATTCACCAGATAGATACTGATTCACCCCCCCTCTCAGTATCTGTGGGAATCCTAACATCACCTTGTTAAAGGATTTGAATAACACCAAGCTTGTTAGAGCTTACCCGGTTAGGGGATTTAATTGTTGTAATTGTTAGAAAACAATAAGAGTTTGCTGATTTGTTTGAATAGCACTTCACTTGCTTGTTCAGATCATTTTCATGCTCCTATTTGCCTTTACTCAAACTTCAAATACATCTTTCAATTTGGTTATCACACACTCACTTCAACTTTGCCAACACATAAACTAAAACAACTTATCGACCTTATACACAAATCAACTAGGTCGGTAATACAACAAAAACTTAATTCTCATATAGATTACAAACAAGTCAGTTTAGGTATGACCATTGGATTACATAACAATCTCTACATGTCATTCAAGAAAGTCTCAACCACTCCTTGATTACCGCTTCATCGAACTTAGTAAATCATCATGCACTTTTCATTACAATATACTTGTTCATTCCCTAGACAAAAATATTTAACTCAACGTACCAAAAACTCTTTTAAACTCTCTCCATACATTATGCATTGGTGTCATAATCATTTCCACTCATTACCAGATTATAAACCAATATGACAAATTCACGAAACTTGATTGGTTAGGGTTTATCAAAACAACAGGTAGGGTTTAGAAGTTCAACTCTCCAAACTTAGCAATATCAATTTACTCCACAAACTTACCTACCAGATATTGTTTCCTTTCACTTAGCTCTATCTACTAGTTACAAGACATTATTACAACAATAAAATTACCAGTTAATTGACATCAATGACAACATAATTTATCATCAATGTAATCATCATGCAAAAGCCAACAATCTCCCTCTTTGGTATTGATGGCAATACAAATATCAATACCATTGCTTGTTGTGATTGTGAATAGGAAGTGAATAGGAATCCTGGTTTACATTTCACCATGTACTCTCATTGTCTTCATCTTGTCTCTGGTTCTTCTCCTCATAATCACATAGATCTTCTCCCCCTTTTATAACAATGCCAAATTGAAAGTAAAACTTGTGAACAATTCATTGTTCAACATCAACAACATGCAACTTGATTCTCCCCCTGTGGAATAACTCCACTCTTACAACAATCCTACTGAAAACTTCAGCAAGTATCTCTAGGACTGATGTAATCTACATCATGCTTAATTTACCTCATGAAGGGGTACAACCCCTAGCTGATTTCTAAGATACTCAAAAGTAGTCTTAGGGAGAGGTTTAGTAAAGATATCTGCAAGCTACTCATCGGTAGAAACATTCTCTAAGATCACATCTTTACTCTACACTTTTTCCCTCAAGAAATGATACTTCAATTCAATGTGCTTGGTTTGTGCATGCAAGACAGGGATCTTTAAAATATTTATGGCACTAGTATTGTCACATAAGACTTTTAAAGGTTCTCTAAACTTCATCTTAAAACCTTCCACAATGTGTCTCATCTAGATAGCCTGGGTACAATTCATATAAGCAACAACATACTTAGCTTCAACAGTAGACTATGAAATACAAGTTTGCTTTTTGTTACTCCATGAGACAAGTCTTCCTCCAAGAAAGAATGCTCCACCGGTTGTGCTTTTCCAGTCATCAACATTACCTACCCAATCTGCATATGTGTACACCTTCAAATCAAAGTTTCCTTCATATGGATACCATAATCCATAGTCAATAGTACCTTTCAAATATCTGAAAATCCTCTTGGTTGCTATCAAATGTGTTTCCTTTGAATTCTTCTAGAATCTAGCAACTAGACCAACTGCATGAGCTATATACAGTTTATTGTTAACAACATAGTGAAATTTTCCAACAATTGACCTGTATTCCTTCTCATCAACAGATGTGGCCTTATCTTCCTTAGACAATTTACAACATGTAACCATTAGTGTCCCAACTAATTTACAATCACTCATACCAAATGTCTTTAATACCTCCTTCACATACCTAGATTGTGTGATGAAAATACCACTCTTCATTTGTTGTACTTTCAAACATATGAAATTTTTTATCTGTCCAACTAGAGACATTTCAAACTCACCTTTCACCTCATTTGCAAAGTCATTTATCATGTCATCATTTCCTCCAAATATGATATCATCTACAAACACTTCACTTACCAGTATCTTATCTCCTTTTGATTTGAGATATATGTTGATGTCTTCACTGGTTCTCTAAAAACCTATCTTCATTAGGTGTGAGTGAATCCTTTCATACCATGCTCTCGGTACCTTCTTTAATCCATATAGTGATTTATGAAACTTACATATCATGTCCTTTTTATTAGTCAAAGCATAACCATCTGGTTGCTCAATGTATACTTCTTCCAGTATTCCATTCAAAAATGCAGATTTCACATCCATCTAATATACTTTGAATCCTTTATGATCTACAAAAGCCAATAAGGTTCTGACACCTTCCAGTCTGGCCATTGGTGCAAAAGCCTCTCCATAATCTTGTCCTTCTTCTTGTGCATAACCTTTGTAAAACAATCTAGATTTGTTCCTGAAAACCAACTTAGTACCTATAACATTTTTATTTGCTAGTCAGGGTACTAGGGTCCATGTGTTGTTATTCTCAATTTGTTCAAGATCCTCCTCCATAGCTTTAACCCAATGATCATCACCAAATGCTTCCTTAGCAGTTCTAGGCTCAATAGTGGAGATCATGCAAGAATTTTCTTTGATTCTTCTTCTAGTTAGCACTCTAGCATCCTTATCTCCAATAATTTGTTCAAGTTTGTGATTGAGTCTCACGTACCTCAGAATAACATGATCATTATCTTTAGGTTCATTTTCTTCATTATCAACCTCTTCTTTTGCTTCTACCTATTCCAGATGAACAAGTACATCAGTATTTGCTTTATCGGTTTCAGGTTTCATAGGTTCTGGTTCCAAAAATAAAATGCAAGGATCTTCATCCTTTTTCTCCATACTCATTTCTCCTAAGACTTTAGGATACTCATCCACTCGAACATCAACACTCTCAATGATTTTTTGTGTCCGGTTGTTAAAACATTTGTAGGCCTTACTCTTGGTGGAATAGCCAAGAAATATACCTTCATCACTTTTAGCTTCAAACTTTTTAATATAGTCACCTCTCTTAATAAAACATTTTCTGCCAAATATATTGAAATAACTAATGTTAGGTGATCTACCTTACTAGTATTCATAAGGGGTCTTGTCCTTACCTATTTTTACCAAAATCAAGTTCATTTTGTAGATAGTTGTGCTGACAACTTCTCTCCAGAAAGTCTTTGCTACACCTCCTTGTATCAACATTGTTCTAGTAGCTTCAACAACTAGCCAGTTGTTTCTCTCTGCAATACCACTCTATTGTGGTGTCCTTGGTGTAGAAACCCATCGTTTGATACCATTCTCTTCACAATATCTAGTGAATTCTTCATAAGTGAATTCTTCACCTTGATCAGTCCTCAGACACTTGATCTTTTTTCCACTCTCCTTTTTAGCTAAGGCCTTGAATGCCTTGAACTTACTAAATGCCTTTGTTTTATCTTTCAAGAATGTGACCCACATCATCCTTGAGCAATCATCAGTGAAGATTATAAAATATCTATCACCATAAATACTTTTAGTTCTTATTGGTCCACATAGGTTAGTATGAACCAAATATATCAGATGCTCCGTTGAAAAAGATTTTCTCTTGAAAGTTGAGGATGTCATCTTTCCCCATTGACACTCCTTACATAGAGAATTAACTGGTTTGTTCAATTAAGGCAAACCTCTCACTGACTTGCACTTATGCACTTTAACAATGTTATCAAAATTTATATGATAAAATCTCCTATGCCAAAGCCAACTGTCATCTATTTTAGAAATTAAATAGTTACTGACTTAAGGATTTAGGTGAAATAGGTTACCTTTATTATGTTTTCCGGTTGCAATCAGTTCACCTTTGCTCCCATAAATTTTGCAGATACTATTTTTGAACTCCAATGGGTATCCTTTGTCATTGTGCTTTAGATCTTCAACCTAGTAGACATCATTTGCACTGCTCTTTCCATTAAGAGAAATAGTTCCCTTACCTTTAATCATACAGGGTGAGTCATTACCAAATCTTACAACTCCGCCATCAAATTCCTTCAAAGAAATAAATTTGCTCTGGTCACCGATCATGTGATGTGAGCAACCACTATTAATGATCCAATCATCAGATTAATCCATGCAAGAAACTAAATCTTTCTCATCAGATGTCTCTTCTTTGATGGCTACAAACACAATGTCTTCATTAGCATTAGCATCACCATCAGATTCCTCATCAGTGACACCACCATCAATTGCAATAAGATAATCTCTTTTTCCTTTCCCCTTGTACTTCTTGAACTTGTCTCGCTTGTACTCATTATCACCATTAGGACAATTAGAAGCTATGTGCCCAATCTTGTTGCAAGAAAAATATTTCCAAGGTAATTTACCTCTATATTTACTAGTACCTCTGGGAAATTGCTTAGCCAACAATGGTTCAAGCTTGACTAAACTGTCTTCATTATCGATTTCTCTGTTGGATCGAGATTCATGATAGTGACTAACATCTCTACTTTTCCTTATAGATCAATTAGAAACATAAGCTCTGAATGTTGATTCAGATTTTTGAACACTACCATCATAACCATTTAGTTCAAAAGCAGTAAGCTTACCAATGATGGAGTCAAGGGTTACGTTAGTTTTGTCAATAGATTTAAGCTCTTGAATAGCTGCAACTCAGATAGCATAGACTGGTATCAGGGTTCTTAACTGCTTCCTAACTACTATGGCATCATTCATTTTACCACTATAAATATCTTCACATTTATTTCATACCTCATGTGCAGTTTCCAAACCATAAACATAAACATATTCAGCATTAGACAAAGAACTAATAATAGCCTCCAGTGCTAGGTTGTTTTCTTGTCGCTCTTTCTTCTGATCATCAGTCATAGTCCCACTAGGTGCAACATATTGAGTATTAACATGTTCCTAGTATTGATTTCCAAGACTCTTGATGTAAATTTTCATTTTGTCACTCCATATCCTATAGTTCTCTCTATTAAAATTCAGACCTTCCTTCTTCATCATGATCTACAAGATCTTTACCTCAAGATGTTAGGCTTCGACCTTGGAGGACCTGTGAAGTGCTTTGATACCAATTGATGGTATGATGAAATAACAAGGATCTGGTCAACTACTGAGAGGGGGTGGTGAATCAATAGATAGAAAAACTGATATTAACTTCACCAATCTTAGAAATAACCTCTCAAGTAAACATAGAACTATCAATGCAATATCTCTGTCAGAATAAAACTGTCAAGATAAACTGATTGACTACTTACAATAGATAATAGTAAACAACTTGTAACTCACAAACTTCCAAATACTTTTACTAATATAAGTAAAACTTCATTCCATGTTGTTGTTATCGGTTATCATAACTTATCAAAGTAAAATAAGTAGTTAAGCAATTCAATCATAGAAACATAACCACAAAAACATTCACCACTTGAAACGATATTTTTGATGTGGAAACCCAAATGGGAAAAACCATGATGAGATGAGACTCATAAGATAACTATCTGAACTCTTCTGAAGTTCGCCCTATTAGGAGACAAGCCTATTAAAGCTTTTACATAAAGCCCTGTTAAGAACAGATCCTATTAGGGACCACTAATGCCTTATCTAACAAGGTTATCCATTAGTTTGACTATAATGCCTTGTTAGAAGAAATACCTTGTGAAGAGTAACCTTTGTAAAGGATCTAGAATTCAAACTAATAGATAACCTTGTTAGATAATTTGAATAAGACCAAGCTTGTTAGAGATTACCCAGTTATGGGATTTAACTATTGTAATTGTTAGAAAACAACAAGAGTTTGCTGATCTATTTGAATAACACTTCATTTGCTTGTTCAGATCCTTTTCATGCTCCTATCTACCTTTACTCAAATTGTAGATACATCATCCGGTTCAGAAATCACACACTCACTTCAACATTTCCAACACATAAACTAAAACAACTCGCCAACCTTATATACAAATCAACTAGGTCGGTAATACAGCAAAAAATTAATTCTCATATAGATTACAAACAAGTCAGTTCAGGTATGACTATTGGATTGCATAATAATTTGTACGCATCATTCAAGAAAGTCTCAACCACTCCTTGATCAACGCTTCATCGAACTTAGTAACTCATCACATGCTTTGCATTACATGCAATATACTTGCTCATTCCCTAGACAAAAATCTTTAACTCAACACTCCAAAAACTCTTTGAAACTCTCTTCATACATTATGTATATGTGTCATAATCTTTTCCACTCATTACTAGATCATAAACCAATATAACAAATTCACCAAACTTGATCGGTTAGGGTTTATCAAAACAACAGGTAGGGATTACCAGTTCAACTCTCCAAACTTAGAAATGTCGGTTTATTCCACAAACTTACCTACCAGCTATAGTTTCCTTTCACTTAGCTCTATCTACTTGTTACAAGACATTATTACAACAATAACATTACCGATAATTGACATCAACATGCAAAAGCCAATAGTTCCTACTGCCTCGATGGCAATGGTTCTTCCTTGCATTCTAGATTTTCCTAGCTAGGCTCTTGCATGAGTTCTAGGTTTTATCTTCATGGAAGAGGTTTCTCCATGGTTTTTCTATGTTGACTGCTAACACTGTGTCCTTTCCCCCATTGGTGCCATGTTCTAGATATTTTGGAACAGAGTGGAGGTGTGAGAAAGTTAGGTTTTCAAACTGATACCAAGGGTGGTATTGTTGAGATTAACATGGATGGTGCTTTAGTGTTCATCCTTAGTTCTCACTATGCACTACTTGTTTGGACAACTTCCCACTTTGACGGTCGTGGTTGTAGGGGTTACGTTGGAGATGTCACTGAGAACCTTTTTCAATATTGAGGTTGATGGTGTCTAGATATCCTATCTGTTGTGGGGGATGGCTCTCCTTTCCTCTTGTGAGTTGTGTGGGTTGGTCCCCAAGGGCGTCATGGAAGCCCTGAGTGGGGTTTATTATTGGGTGAGTTGGTTGTTGTGTTGGCTACTTTTCTCTAGTTGGTGCCCTATTTTGGGTTGTCTGCTATGGTGTTCGTGGTTGCTAGTTGGTGCTTGTGTCTTTCATACCCATGTATGGGTGTTACTCTCTCAATCCCTTTACTTCTTGGTTTGGTCCTTCCATAATTGTGCTCTTGTGTGGCCCTCCTTTAATAAATGTGGGTTTCAGGGTTTTGTTTTGGCCTTTCCTGGAAGCCCTTTGGAGGTTGTAATTTGTGCTGAGTTTGGCCCTAGTGAGGTGTTTTTTACAGCAGAAGGTGTTGTCTCCTCTGATGTTGATATTTTTACAGAGGAGATTCTCAGGATAGAGATGTTGGATGAGTACTTATCTACTACTCTCCTTGGAGGCTATAGGCTTGGTGTCATGACTGAGTTTTGTCACCTAGTGATTTGTGGAGTGTTGGGAGGCCTTGTCTTGGGTATTTGGTACCCTATGCATGCCTCTGGCCTTTCTTGGCCATATTGTTGCATTTTTCTAGAGGCTACTTGGTAGTGTTTTGATGGGTCATTGAGGCTTGGCAAAGATTTTAAGGGAGGCTTGGTACTTTGCTTGCCGCTAGTAGTGGCTCCCTTGGAGGTGTTGCGATATTGATTCCTCACTTTTTTTGGAAGCTTTGACAGTAGAGGAGTCAATCATTTTTGGTGGGTGTTGGTTCCCCCTTTCCCCTATATGCAATTTTTTCTCTGGGGATGTAGTTGTTGTCTTATGGGTCTACTGATGTCAACCCTATGTATGTGATTTGACTCTTTATTATGGGGCTTGTTGGAGTTGTGGTGGTTTCTTTGGACCCTAGTTGTTTTTTATGGGGTTGAGTGTTTAGGAAAATCCCTTCAGTGTCCTTGTGAACTACCTTGTTATGATGGGTTTTGGTGGGGGGTCTTCCTTCATGGAACTTGTTGGGCCTGGTGGGTGGCTCTTGATGTTTTGTTGTCTTTCTACTGATGGCACCCATTCTAGATTCAGGTGGTTGTTTAGAGATGCTTTTTGGAACAGGATAGTGGTGGTTACTTCCAACACCATTGGTTTGCTTTTTGTATTCTCAGTAAGACTATCTATTTTCATTTGTATGGATCATAGTCATGTTATGTTTGATGGCTAGGGGTTCACTATTAGTTTTCAAGGGAATCTCCTTGCCTATGTTTTTTTTTGGTTATGGATTGGTACTAGTTACAGAGAGGTGCTCGCCTTTGAGGCCACTTTAGACAAAAACAATTCCCCTATCAAGGTGAAGAGTGTTTTATTCACCATTGTGGGAGTTTGGATTTTTTGGTTCTCTTCTACTTCTTTTATGAATCCTATGGAGGTGGATGCATCCCCTATAGAGGTGGTGATTGGTTGTGTTAAAGAGGTTGATGATTCTTAATGGTCTTATCTTTTGTATGATAGATTTTCTTTCAAAAGGACTCATGGTTGGCTCTCTAGTAAGATGATTGTATATTTATCTACTCCTATTCAGGTGGGCCCCTTTTCTATTGAGGTGAAAAGGGGTTTTGTTGATGGGAGTTTGGCTTCTTGTTGGGGGGTGGTTGTTGTTATAATCTAGTTGACTTGGGGAGCCTCCTCTCCTCCTTGTAAGGTTTTCCCACTCTATGGATTGTCTTCTTACTAATCTTTGCAAGGAGTCCTTTCTCTTTGTGTTGGTCTAGGGTTGTCTATTGTTTTGTGGCATCCTTGTGTGTTGTGAGTGCACTTAGCGGCCTCTTCTTTTGTCTGGGGTGAGAACCCCTATTTTTTCTCATTGCCTATAGGCTATTGTAAGGGTTGACACCCTAGTTAATACTACTTTCATAATAAAAACATGTCACAAAATTTATACCTCAGGTGTCGAAGCTATAGTTGCAACAATAGTGGGAGGAATATGAGACAGTGTATCAACACTAGCCATTGCATCCTGAAATACATATTATTTGTCTCAATTTAAATTGATCTATAAATGAAAATTTATTTATATTTACCAGTTTTAAGTGATTGATAAATTAAATATTCTTAATTCAATTCAACACACCTATGTTTGTGTCTAACCACCAAACACCATATCCATCAAATCATCAATCATCACCATATGCTCTATAGTGCTAGTCTGACATCTACCCCCATAACATGTACACAGATGGGATGTGGAACCATCTACAATGGCCTCGATATCCACCCCAAAGCATATACCTGAACAACTAGGACACACATGCTAAATGGGTTCACCATGGCCAGATGGATCAACTACTGCATCGTCATCACAACCAAGAGGCTGTGATAACCGTGTGCCATGCCAAATGATGATATCAATCCATGCAGTGGCTGCCTAAAGAGTCTGTACCTCCATCGACTCTTTCAGGGCTACTGGGACCATGACATGGACCACATGTTTTTGTGCTAGGGGGATGCGACTTTGGGGGTTTAGTACCCTCTAAGCTCCATGTCTATCTTGGGAAGAGCCTCCACCTCTATGTTGGAACTCTCTCATATCAAAATAGTTCAGCTTCTCATTAAGGATAAACTCACAATATAGTTTCCTCAAAAAATATAATGGAACCTCAAAATTATTACAAAGTGGTTGGTTAAAGACCATCCACCACCTATTCCAAAATGAATTTTTCATCAGAAAATGGTTACACTAGTGTATAGGAAACCACTTTAAATTAAGATGTAAGGTCTCAGTGGTTTTGGGGTCAGTAAAAACAACACATATTTATGCTTTACTTATATTTTTTTTCACTTCATTATAGGACAACCCACTAGCATAAAAAGAACAACATCGATCCATATAGCTTCCCCATTTTGTTACTTGTTTGGAAAATTCATTGGCACTACTAGCCAATGATTCTAGGTATATGGAAAGGGATGCATGCTACTCATGCTCAGATGTCTTCAATCTACTCACCAATCTATTTATTTTGGTAGTATTTTGTGTTAATTGAAATATCAAATAATTTTGTGTAGCTTGTGAATGGTCTATTGGAGGAGATGGAGGGTTTGCATCTTGAGGGTCTGGTTTTGGATTCTCTTGTGGATTCTCTTGTGGGGTTTTCACTAAGTTCTCCAGATGTGTGTCTTTCTGGGGTCAGTATTTTCAAAATATGACATGCATTTATAACAAAGATTTTAAAAAATAATAAAAAGTAGTGAATTTACATACAAATTTTGGACATAATTTATCAAATAGACAAAAATGATGAAAAAAATAGAGTTTCCTACCTCGTGTATCTTAGGCTCCAAAACCCTCTCAAACAATATATTGTGTGGATGCGAGTGAAAATGACCCAGTTAGCCACAGTAAAAAAAAATTATTCACAACAAAACACATACGGAGTTTTAAAAACTAAACTGCGTACAAGTTTATTACAACAAAAACCTCATATACGGTTTTTCTTTGTTTAGGATCATTTTAAAACCCTCTCAAACAATATATTGTGCGGTCACGAGTGAAAATGACCTAGTCAGCCAAAGTAAAAAAAAATTATTCACAACAAAACACATACAAAGTTTTTAAAACTAAACCGTGTACAAGTTTATTACAACAAAAACCCCATATGCGGTTTTGCTTCGTTTAGGCTTGGTAGAATGAGCCTAAATGTGTATGCACTATTTAAAATTTAAAATAACATGTGCATGTTATTAGTGTTTTGAAGTTTTTTGTGGTGTGTCCACTTTTTGGCACACCATCTTGGTGCACTTACCCGCCAGTAGGAGAGTTATCTAACATGCTAGCCAAAAGGAAATGAGTGCAAGTGACTAAGGATCCAATCATTGGGGAGGACAATGAGGAGACAAAATTTGATGATGCAGTTAAGGAGGTAAAGGTCAAAGTAGCCGAGGCATCTAAAGTTTCTAGAATAAGCCATCCGATGAAATAAAGCCAAGAAAGAAACCAAAAGCCTCTTGAATAAATAGAGTAATTAAGCAAGTAAGATTTACAGTTAAACCTCCAATGTCATTAGATGAAATTGTAGATGAGGTTGTTAAGCATGAAAATTTGAAGCCAATTTTTGAGTGGTATGACAATTTTGATGATAATGGAAAAAGGACTTTAAGGGAAGCCACTATCAAGTATTTAAATGTGTACAATAGGGCTCTAATAGAAATAATGTCAAAAATTCCCAAAAGTTTGTATGACATTTTAGAAATGAGAAGACAAATTGCAAATAAGGTAGATGAAAGAATAAGAGGGTATGTAATTGTAAATTTATGTCCAATAATAGCAGTTATAGAAAGGAACTGAATACTTCAAGAAGATAAGCCACACATTAGAAGAAAAACTAGAGTCAATAAGGTTATGATAGGTGTAACATATGAAGTAATGAATGATACAGGAAAAATCCTTAAACCAATCTTACAAAACAATCAATATGATCTTGTGTCATTTCTAGTGCAAAAAGATCAAGCACAAGATGCATAGGCTGATGTAAATGATTCCTCTCTTTCATAAGAGAATGCTTCATATAAAGGATGCAAGATGAGAAGGATAAGAAAGAAGATGAGGCAGTTAAGGAAAGCCAAGTTGAGGATACACAAAATCCTCCTGAATACCCTCTGGTGACTAGCATTCCAACTAAGGGTGATGTTTCTAAAGAGACTAAATTCACTAAGGCAAGAGACATTGTTAGTACAGTAAAAGAATTATTAGAGAAGGATAAAGAGATGTTGGATGATCCTGAACTCTCATAATGTCTGGTAAATTTGGCTTCCCTCTTTGCGATCCAAAAGTTGAAGTTTGCATCTTTTGCATAGGCCAAGGCAAGAGAGGATATTTTGAAATCTCACATTGAGGACAGTGAACTATTGAGATGGGTATTTGGAATTTTGGAGAAATTGGTGGCCTCCATTATAAAGGATCCATCTAAGTCCGCATCTGACCAATTGAAATCCTTGATTAGCATTGTAAATGTTGGCAATTGACACTCATCTAGTGGTTGTTGATACTTGATTCATGGTTTAAGGTTGTCATTGATGGAAACTCTTCAAGATATCCCTATCTAGTAATCATGGATCTTGATATCTAGAAGAGGATGTAAACCGGTAGCTAGTTAACTGGTATTGTAGGTTGAGCTGAGTAGTTTTTGTCTAGAAGCTTTCTGGTGATTGTGGTGTTATGAATTGTGTATGGATGATTGGGCTGATATAGAGACATCATTTTATCACCTATTTGGTGATCTGGTCAAGCCAACATATGATTACACATTACATTAGCTGGTCGACTTCGTGGATGATCTATTTTGTGATTGTGGATATATAAGACTAGTGTAGAAGATCTTTTCGTTGTGTGGTATGGTTAATATATGAGCGATTAGTGATCGAGTATCCTTTGTAGTGCAATTTCACATGCGCATTCTTGATCCAATAGCTGATTGAGATAGGAAATAGAGAAGAGTTGCAAAGTAGATACATTCAGAGATTTGGCACATAATCAGAACTCATCCAGGCATTGTTAGATGCTATTTTTGGAGTTCTTTCATTGTATTTCATTATTGTAATTGATCAATAAGGCAGTGAGCCTTCTAGGGTTGTAGCCCTTATTGTAGTTTAGTAGTGAGCTCCAGGCAGTGTGCTTGAATGCTTGTGCATTCCACCTCATGTAATATTGTTTTGCTATTGGCCATAGTGGAATAAAATTGTGGGTTCAAATCACACTGTGGCTTTTCCCATTTGGGTTTCCATGTAAAAATCTTGGTGTTATGATTTTTTGGTTGGTTCTTTTGATTTTTTGCATTTCAATTTCATGCATTTTCTTCTTGTGGTTTAAAGTTATATTTAAAAATAAGATAACCAGTAGAACACTGATTCACCTTCCCCCTCTCACCGTTCCTTGATCCCAACAGAAAATACACATTTTTAAACAATTGAAAAATCAGTAGAAGCTTTAGTCCGAAAGGTTTTTGACATCAAAAGGTTTTGATATGCTGAAAATGGTAAGTGTAAGTGATAGAAAGTTGTTGATTACATGCATTAAGACTATTGAGGAAATTTTGATTGAAGCCAAAAATATATATAAGTCATGTTTGTCATTACCTAAGTTTGTTGGCGATTTTGATAAGGAGAACAAAAGACAGTGAAGACACATTGGCAGCCATATCATAGTCCTTTGACCCTTTCTCAACAATATTAGTGAGTACTTACGAGAGTCAAGTGATTCCAATACTTGATAAAATCCAGAATTTGATGCATGAGAAGAACAAGATGATTAGCAGAGTAAGTGAACTTGGGTGTCTTATTGCACCTAAAATGGAGTCAATGATGAGTTCCCTAAGTGAAGCTATTGATGCAGTAGTCACATCTAATCTGACAGATTTGCAAAGAACTGAGATACAGGATTTGTTGTTCAATGGTCATGTATCCATTTTGGAAGGTATGAAGAAGAATTGGGATAGTGACTATGCCTAATTCAAGAATATTTTGGTTGATTTATTTAAGTTCATATAAATATGCATAGTTTGTGTGTATATATCCTAGATTATACATAAATTTTTTATGTGACCTTTAGTTTCTAGAACCCCATCTTTGCCATTGATGTCAAACGGTGGGTGTAGGAAAATGAAAAATGTTAATCTTAGGGGGAGTATTTGACTTTTGGAGTTTGGTTGTTATATTTTTAGCTCTAGTGTATAGTGTTTTGGTTTTGGTTCTAACACTTAGTCATTTTTTACCAAGTGTTGCCATCAATGCCAAATGGGGAGAATGTTGGCAAGAGACACTGCATAGATGAACCAATATTATCATTGATGACAACTAATGCTAATGTACCCATCCGCATAGCTCAGTTTGTTCATGCCAAAAGAGTGATTCATTTTGGTTAAGTCCGACAGACTAGAAAATAGAGTATTTGACAGATAATAGGTTGATCGATCAATAATTCCATACAAGTTTATATCTTGTGTTACACATATTAGGGAAGCATTATGGGTGTGTTATCTACCTTATTATAGGTTTATGGAATCCAGTGTTGACTCATGGTTGGATCATCTAGTGTTTTGGTTCTTAGTTTGGCAGAGCAATTAGCAGTATTATATAAATAATCATTGTGTGGATTGATTTTGGTGCTCAGCTATATGATTGTGGCATGTTTTTAGACAATTTTGGTAGCATGTGGACAATTCTTTTTGGTCTGCATATGCATTAGAGTTTGAAATGAGCTGACATGATATGCACATTTCATTTTTTATAAAGTGTTCTTGACGCTGACATGTACAAGACATAATTTCATATTGCAGATATGTAATACCGATGGATATGATCATTTTTCAGTATTGGTATGTGTGTGGAAAGTGTTTTTGGTCAATTTTGTGTAGTTTAACGTGTGCAAGTGAAGGATTTGTGCTCTAGAATAAAACAAAACATCATAATAGGGCAATGTGAGATCAAGAGTTTTGTGCCTCATCGGAACTATACTTTTGCATTTGTAGATGCTATTTTTTAGTTGAGACATTCCAATTATCTTTTATAAAATATTTTGTAAGGCAGCAAGCCTTCTGGGGTTGTTCTTCTTTATTTTGTGTAGTGTGCCTGAATGCATGTGAATTCCTCATTGTAATACTTTATATACTTATAACAGGGTATCATCATATTGTGGGTAGGTTCCCATAGTGGTTTTTCCCTTAACCGGGTTTTCCACGTAAAAATCTTGGTGCTATGGTGTTTTTGTCGATTTATTTATGTTTCTATATTTTCCTTTTGGTTATTTGCATTAAGTGGTTGAAGGAACAGGTTAATAAAATTAAAAAATTGCAAAACACTGATTTAACCCCCCCTCTCACTGTTCCTTGATTCCAACAATAACATCACCAAAATGATGACTTGTAGTGTTTTTTCCTCAAAATTCTACCAATTTTTTTATGATTTAGGTCAATCTTAATGTTTGAAGTAAACATCTTCAAATTTATTTTTAAATAACACTCCTAGTATGACTATGTAGTTCTAACTCTTCAGCCTTAATTCTCTCCTTTAGGTAGAATTTAATTGCTAGACACTAGTTATTCAAACACATAGAATATCACGTCTTTGCATCACTCATCATTTGTAATTACATTCATTGTGTGTTATTGATTGGTAATCTATGTGTCAAATTTTGACATGGTTTGTTATAGTTCTTATTGTCTGAAAAGTTCCATGACTTGAATCTCTAAATCAATTTTTTATAACATAGTCATCCATTTGATTCATATGTCTCCAAGCTTACATTGTAATAATAACAAATTAATATGAGTATCTAAAACAATGGTTAACACTCTAATCCTTAGGATATAATGCTTTAATCTATTGAATACTCAGATTACCAACACAAATGCCTACTTTTTAATATATAAATTTCTTAATTTTATATATATACAAAGTAAAGATGTAAATGAGTATTTCATTTGCAAGTTTAACATTAAATTTGATTAATTAAATTAAATTAAATCTAATTATATATTCAAACAAAGAAAGTTAAATTAAGCAATTAAATTTATCGAGGCAATCATTCTAATTTTAAAATTGACTAAATTTATAAAATGTTCTAGTATATCAATCTATTCTTAACAATTAAAACAATCAACAATATCAACCATGTTAATTTAATTTCATCACACCACCATTGCCACCTCAAGCCTTGTCATTTGACCAAGAGTAGAAAGCCATGAAGGATGCAATAAAAAGATTGCCAATAGGAACTAAAATCACATACACATACACATACACATACACATACACATACACATACACATACACATACACATACACATACACATACACATTCACATACACACACACACATACACACACATACACATACACATACACATACACATACACATACACATACACATACACATACACATACACATACACATACACATACACATACACATACACATATACATACATAACATACATGTGTGTATGTATATATACATATTTATAAACATATAAATTTGAAGAGTCATGTTCTTAGGCTTTTGAAAGGAAAATATAATGAATCCATTCCTCCATGGAATGAATTACAAAAAACTCTCAAGTAAAAAGCAAAGAGAAATTTGTTAGACCATACAAAATATTTTAAAATGAAATGTCAAGAAAGTATCTATAGTAGCTATTAGAAAGAAATATGGGGGTGCAAAAAGAGATATAAACCTCAATGTCTTTTTGATGTTATAGTCTTATACCCCAGACTCAGTCATATCAAGGAAATAGGATATTAGATCCAAATAGAAGATAAGCTATTTAATAGATTATTACTTAAACTTACATAACACATTAAACTGAGGCCCAATGGTAGTTGTATTAGTTGCATTCATTTAGTATACCAAATACCCTTATATTCCCTATATACTCTCAAATTTCCATATAATATATCCTATAAATAGATATTATATCACTTTCCTATCTCCTTAATACTGGTGATCAAATCTTACATTATATTTGTGTTTGCTAGATGGGACATGAGTCATTCTTAGTACCCCTAATTTGGATGTTATGTTTCAACTCCTAAGACCTACCAGTTGGATGTGACAAGATGCAACATATTATTTGAAAGTATCTCTAGCTACTCTTTTCCTACCAACATTATCCCCCCTTCTAAAATATGAGTTGTCATTAAGGAAATACTTTCTATAGTGTGGTGGTAGTGTTTGAGCCTTGCACCTTTCACACAACATTATAGGTTAGTGTCATCTAATGTTTCTAAGTGGATTGCTTCATATTTAAGAATTCAATTAATGTGATAAGTTCATAGCCTTTGGACATTAAGTTTGACTTTCTTTTGAAATTGTTGTAAAATAAGAGGCTCATTTCTTCGACAAGAAAAGATTTTGTTTGCAGGTTTTTGTCATGCCAATATTTTTTCTTTCATTTCTATCTAAAGATGCGATTCAGCTAACCATCTTGCTTCATCTAGTTGTTTCGATCCTTATAATATTTGTTTATTAGAGGTGTCATCATCAAGTCTCTGTACTAGTGTTGTGTGGAGGTTATGAACTATGAAATTTATAGGTAATATAGTCTCCACTCTATATGCCAAATTAAATGGTGTGTATTTAGTAGATATATTATATGTGGTGTAGTAAGCCCTTAGCACTATAAGTACTCTGATATCCCATTCAACCCTAATTACATCACACATTTTAGTAACTTTGGTTTCACTGATCTTAATGAGTGTGCCACTAGTCTAATTTGCATATGGATGATAAGGTGTGCTCCATTTATGTGTAAACATGAAATTGGTCAATAATTCTCTATTAATTTGTTTATAAACCCGATCCCTAGTGATGTGTATTGGGAACCCAAAGCTAGTAATAATGTTATTGTATAGGAATTTTTTTGATGAATAGGCATTCTTTATTAATTAAAAGTATTAAAGTACATATTCACAAAAAAAGGCCAGGGAATACAAGATCACCCTACTAGAGTCACATGGCTAGAAGACAGAGTCAAAAAACAAAGCTATTCATCAAAAAAATTCCTCAAGCAGCCAAAGCAGAGGCAACCGAGGAAGAAGGATTTGGATCATCTTCCTTGCCCCATACATCAGCAGGGTCAGGAGTTGGGTCCGGCACAGGCCACCCATCTTTAGGATCTCTGTCAGCTTCTCCTTCCTCCCTCCTAGGAGGCAAAATCACTAGAGCTAGGCAGGGAAACTTGGAGGTGGTGGTAGAAGGCCACCTAGAATGAGCACCAGTAGGAGGAGCCACAGTCATAAGAGAAACATAAGGCAACCCCAAAGAAGAGCCACGATGCAAAGGAGAAGATGAGTGGAGCCTCCACACATTGTCCCTCCCGTGAGAGGAGCGGCGAGGAGCCTGGTACCATGAGATCTGAGAGCGATGGGTGGAGGAACTGTAGCCACAGGGGCAGCCACGAGATGAAGTGTGGTCAATAGAGACAAAATTTGGTGACACAATGGCAACCGCATAAGGGGTGTTGCCCCAGTGCTGGAGGAGCTCTTGTAAGTGGCCCACCTCCAGGTCCACTTTGTCATCTTGTACCTGAATCTACATTAATACATTATTACAAATGCAAGCTTTAGCATAAAGCGAGACATTATTATCCAAAAGGATGTGAATAAAAAGAAATAAATTTCCATCCTTTCGAAGAGTGAATAGGATCTCCATTCTGAAAGCATGCCATATCTAGGAAAATTTGAAGGGGATTCTAGGTGAATCTCTCACAAGAGCCATATGCCAAGAAAAGGGCTCAGGCTGAAAAGGCCAAAAGAAATCATTGATCCAGCTCTAGTTTTATTGAGGTCTTCTACATAACCAAAAAATGTGCATTAAAGTTTCTGGGTGACCACAAAAAGGGCACCGAGAATCAAGAACCCCCAAATGCTTAAGTCTAGAACCCAAAGGTAGCCCTTGAAAAACCACACACCAAGCAAAGTATGCAATCTTGGGTTCAGTGGTGGTGGACTAGACAACAAGAAACCTGAATCACCAAGAAGTCCCAGAAGACTCCAAGTGCCACTGCTGGTTTAGAATATGGACCATAGGAAAATGGGGAACCAGCCATAGATAAACCATTTTGGATTTGTAGCTGGTGAAAGGAGTTCAAGGATACCACTTCCAATCTTTCCACCAAGGTCTGACAGATCGAATGCCAAGATTATGTAACAGATGTGAGGGTAAGGCCAAGACCAGAAGATCATAAGTCTATCAATTTGGTCAAGAAAAATGATACTAGACCTTGAGGTCATCCCATGATGGGAGGCTCATAGAAATTTTGGAAAACGGATCCTTAGGTGTTCTAATGTTGCATTTGTGAAAATGTAGAGCAATAACACCCCGAATTTTGACTAGTGGTAACCCTTGCACCTGAAAAGAGGTGACCATTAGAGGTTGTGTTAATCATGGAGATCCTATCATGAAAACCATCACCCACCCATCAAAGCCAAGGCTTGATAGCTTCCCAAGTACGCTAGATAATTTTAACAACAAAAGTACCCTAGATCTAAACAAGGTCTCTCATAATGAGCAGGGTTTGAAAACCAATTCCCTTCCAAGCCGACTTGTTGGTAGGAAATCCTTAAGAAATGCAATGCCGAAGAAGGATTTTCTAGGCCTCGTTGCCAGTGAGACTCTGATTATCCATTTAGCACATAAGGTAAGCCCTTATTTTTGGGTAGAAATAAGGTCGATCTCTCTAAACTCCTTGGGAAGACAACAATACTCCCAAGCAACCCTGTGAAATCCTTGATGGTCAAACCCAGAGGCCCAAAGAAAACCCCATAGAAGTCTTTCCAACTTCACGTAAGAGGCCTTAGAAGAAGCCCAAAAGGAGGAGTAATAGACATAGGTGGCAGCCAAAACCTTAGAACAAATTTGGAATTTACTAGCTAGAGAGAGAGGGTTGGTAATCCAATGGGACAACGTTTTCTCAATCCTAGCTAAAACAACATTCCAAATATCCATAGGAGAAGCTTGAATTGAAAAGGGAATGCCAAGAAAGTGAAATTTTTTGCCACGATGAAGCCATTTCTAGTCATATTGAAGAATCCAAGGTGGGGCAGGAAGAAAAGATTTCTCATAACATTGTGTCTTGTGCCATTGAATGGATGAACCATAAGCCAAGCAAAAGGTGTCTAGAAATTGAAGAGCAGCCTGCAAATTTTCCTTTTCTTCAATGAGAATGAGGAAGGAATCATCCACAAAATGGACATTGACAAGCTAAGAAGGTGACTCAAGCAGGGAGATACCACAAACACACCCAATAGAGATAGCATTAGCAAGTATATAACCAAACCCTTCTACTGCAAGAACATATAAAGTAGGAGCCAAAGGACATCCCTGGCGAATGGATCTGAAATGGCCAAAAGCCTCAGACTATCAACCATTAATGCTGATACCGATCAAGGCATCTCTGAATAACATCTAAACCGACTGAATGAATCTGGGACCGAAGCCAAGGGCTTTGAGAATAGCCAAGATAAATGGCCACTCAATGCAATCATACGCCTTAGCGAAGTTAATCTTTAAAAAGATTTCCTATTGTTTAGAGCATCTGGCCCAGTCCATCCCTTCCCAAACACTAATGATATTATCTAGAATAAACCTAGATTTGATAAATCTAGTCTGCTCTAGATGAACAATAAGAGGCAGGAGATGACAAAGATTGAGAGCCAAGGCTTTGGTGATGATCTTGTATGAGACATTGAGAAAGGTAATAGGCCTCCATTTACAAATGTCCTTCAGGTTCCCAACCATAGGGATAAATTTGATATTACCCTAGTTAAGCATTGCTCCCAAGGATTGGGAATGAAAATCTTCAAGGTAGACCTTATGGAGGTCACGACCAACACAAGGCCAAAGGGTTTTGTAGAATTCGCAGGGGAAGCCATCACACTTAGGGGCTTTATCATCTACCATTGAAAAAGTGGCTTCCTTGAGATCATCAATGGTCAGTACGAGATCATAGAAGGTCTGATGAGACTTGGAGAGTTGTTTGGGAACAATAGCTAAGCAATCTTGTAAATCTTGGGCTCTAGCCCAAGAGTCTCCCTGTGTTGTGAACACCTTCTCATAATGAAACACAAAAGCTTGTAGAATATTAGGAAGCTTGGTGAGAACAACCTACCCCTGTTTGATTTTCTTGATCCCTATAGAGGTATGATGGACATGCAAAGCTAGGAAAAATTCCTTGGAGGCCCTATCACCCACCTTGAGCCAGCTTAACTTGGCTTTGATTTGAGCTCCTCTGCCACAATAGCTATCTGCAACTAGCTTCTGATGATAGAGTTGGGCTAATTCAAAGGTTTAGGTTAGAATCAAAAGATTCAAGGCTAGAGATTTTGTGGTAGCGCAAAGATCTTTGGTGGTCACGTCATACAACCACTTGCAGTACATGGAAAGTTGTCTATCTTAAATGCGCAAAAACCTCACAGAGTGGGTAATGGTGTCATTCCACCATGAAATCCAACCAGTGTGATGATGAGGCCCTGGATCTAAATTTCAAACCCTTTAATGTGGTCATCGTGGTTTGATGATGCTAGAGAGACATGTTGAGGTAGAACTACATCTTGGAAGGACGTTGCCTAGCTAGCTGCCATTCACTGCTAAAATTTATGGGGAAGTGATTGGATAATATCACATCAACAAGAGGAGTGACGGGAAGATCTTGATCTTTAGAAAATGAAAAAAAAGATTGCACAGTTATCATAGCATGATCAAGCCTTTTAAGAATTCTATCAGAGCCAGCTCTGAAATTAGACCAAGTGTGTCAAACCCCACCAAGGCGGTGATGGTTGGTGTTGGGGTTGAAAAGACCCAACTTATTATGCATATAGTACTAGGCTTCCCTCTCACTAGAAGTCTAGCAAAAAGGCAAAATTCCATCCTTATCAGTCGCCACCTCAACCATATTAATGTCCCCACACATGACCCATGTTGCAAGTGGCAGATTGTCAGCAATCCAACGCCATAAGTGTGATCTACCAACCACATCATTCAGAGCATAAGTGTTAACGATCCGAACAAAATGATTATCAATTAACAACAAAACCCATAAATTGCATCGCATGGGATCAAAACCGTGAGAAATAACTGAAGATAGCCAATGAGGTCAAATGAGTGTAGCAGCTCCACCTCGACCAACTTCATGCTGGGAGTAAAAAGCAAGGCTATCCAGCCAAAAAACATGACATGTAGCATTGAGCATGAAACTAGAAATTTTGACTTCCTAAATGCAGAGAACATCCAGGCCTAGAACATTTTGACGAGTATCTCGAACATAATACTTTCTGGTGAGGTCTGCGAGACCTCGAACATTCCTTGAGATGTAATTCATAAGAAAAATTTCATATCATCCTCATCCCTAAGAGATGAGAATCTATTGCAAAAAAAAACTAAACTGATACTAGAAAGAGAGTCCCCACTAGAAATAACTTGTCATCTTTCTGAACCACCATCTGCAATCTTAGCACTCCCAGAAGGGCTACAAGAGTGACGCAGAGAGTGTGGAGTATAAATTATAGGCATAGCCTAAGGAGTGCGCACCCAAGGGGATCGAGCGACACCCTCATAAGAGTCCTTACCCTGCTAGTTAGGGTTTGAAACTGAAGTGGGTAGCGCAGAGACCACCTCGGTAGACAGTGTCTACATAGGAGGCTCCATCGTCAGCTAGGAACTAGAACCAACAAGAGTATTTTGGGCCAAAGCCACAGAGTTTTTATCTTTGCAAACTGTAGTGGTCCATTCATCCTTCTTAGCTCCCTCCACAGGTTAGAGCCAGACTCCTTAACAGGGGGTTTTATTTTTAGAATAGCTAAGGGACAATCCTTGATCTTGTGTTCTACCGAATGGCACCGATAACAAGTATTGGGAAGGTTCAAATAAAGCACCTTCACGTTGAAGGTATTGCCGCCCACATGGATATCAATAGTTTCTTTCAGGTCGCATGAAAGGTTGACCTCAACGTAGACCCTCTTTTGAGGGTGAGCATTAAAAAATCGGTTTGGCTCAAGGCAAACAACTTTGCCTACAGACTGAGCAATAGTCTGCATGAAAGGTCAACAAGGCAAAGGAAGACTATGAAGCTCAACCCAGATTGGGACTCATAAATTTTTGTCATCTAAGACAAAAAATTCGTGAGACCAGAGTTGAAAAACCAAGAGAGAATACCAAATGGTCCATGACCCATGAGAGAGGATAGCCTCAACATGTGAACAGTTCAAAAAGAGAAACAAAAAGAAACCCTTTGTGAGACTTTGGATGCCATCAAGCCAAACTCCAAGAGGAGACCAGACTTTGGTGACCCAATCACGAAGCATGCTTTCAGGAGGGATCCTACCCACAAAATAGCCTATCAAAGTGCATTTTTCAAGCCACTCATGGGCATTATCAAAATCTTGAATAGGAAGCACAACATCAGGCGAGTACATACTTGGTGAAACACTTTTGGAATAAATTTGTGAGGGCGCTTGTTCTGGGGAACCATGAGGGTCCGTCGCAGGAACTTAAGTGCCAACATCAATTTTTGCGCTAAAGTTGGTTAGAGCCATAATAAACACAAAATTTTGTAGTAAATGCAGTCTGAAGAAAGCAATACGTTATACACAAACTCAAACCCTAGCAGAGCACCTTGGTGTTACCTCCTATAGGAATTTTGTAGTAGCATAGGTAGTACAATCCTTGGTAGTCTTCGCTCCAACCCATTTGGTGATATAATCGATCATTGTAATGATAAACTTTGTCATAGAGAAATTAGTTTGTGGATCAATAGGTCCTATAAAATTAATTTCCCATTTTTTGAAAGGAACTTGTACTAAGATGGGTCAAAGTGGCATTTAATCTTTAGTAATGGGCCTACTAATTGATTGATAGATATCACAATTATTTGCATTATATTTGGTATCTTTATATATACTAGGCCACCATAATCTAGATAATAATGTTTTGGGGTTATAGTGTTTCCACAACTCTTGCCTCTTTCTATTGTTTATGTGCCTCTTTCAAGATCTATTCTCATTCACACCTTTATACTACTATTTAGAGGACTTCATCATGTTCTTTCCTATACAAAGCTCCTCCAATTAATGTATCTGAAAGAGATTTTAATAAATAAATAAAAAATTATCATGAAGTTTTATTTCTAGTGGACATGTGTCGATAGAAAGTCGTTTGACCACATCATGTAGTTCTTTAGGTATTGATATGATTGGAATTTGTTGGTTCTAGAGAGTTCTTATTCATTATCTTCCTCTATATCTTATCTTATTTTTATTTGAGAAAGGTAGTCTAGACCTTTTTGCCATTTTTATTTAAATAATTTCTTTAATTCAACATATTTTTTTAAAAATTGTTTGATAATATCATGATGTTTCATGAAAAAATACAAAATAATGTCTCATTTTTCTTCTCAATTAAGCATATACAACAATATAGTCTGAGCTTTACTATCCACATCATAGTATTCATTCATGGATTGTAAGGTTGTGATGTTTATATTGATAAGGGAAATTATTGTCAAACCATAAACCAATTAATAGCGCAAGAATCCTATTGTAATCTTGACTTGGATTTGATCTTCCCATAAGATACATTTCAATCATGCATGTAAGTCCCTAAGATTGTTCTCAAATATTTTTTTAAAGAAAATAAGTATTTTTTGTTGGTGTACTCTACAACCCCATGATCATGTCGATAATAATTATTTTTTTTCTAGTCCATTTCATTGAGGGTATCATGAAAAAAAGTTTAACCATTAGCACATGTGTATAATAAATGGTATTCCAAACTTTGTGAAGATACTTTCTTCAAGAAACTTGATTACTACCTTCAAAAGAAATTCTTACAAGCTTGTACCTTGATCCAATGTGTAAAGTAGCTGGTTGTGCATTCAAAATGAGTTTATGTCCTCTAGAATAATTTAGATTAACAGTACCAATAAAATCTATAAGCCCTATTAGCCGAAGGACGTTAATTCATACAATTGTAATGAAAAATTGGGATGTTGCTCTCTTATTGTAGTAGTCTAGATGTTAGACTTATGTGAATATTGTTGTCATTGATGTCAAACCAATTATCTAGTTTAAACCTGACGATATATGTAGTTCAATGTTATCTGGTTTGGTCCAGATATTGTATGTAGTTGATATGAGAATTTTTTGATATGAGAAAGTGTTGTGTGTCTTGGTATTGCTATTGTTGTGATGCAATAAGATAGAGTTAAAATAATGGAGTGATTTCCAAAAGATCTAGGCTTCCTCCATAGTCCTATGTTGTGGTTACACTAGTCTTGGTATCCGTTATGTGTCCTACTATTTTCTATTTGGGTCGTGTTAGTTGGATCCCTTCAAGTTTTGTGTCACAATATTCTTGGTATGCGTGCAATCTATATCTTTGGAAATTGGAGATGTGCTTAAGTTTTGTGACAATGAGTCAACTTTTATGGATCCGGATGACCTTGTCCATTCTGATAATTAAGGTATATGCATCAGTATTTAAGAGTTATGTGAAAGGAAGCATGTAGATCTTGGAGAGGCTAACATGGTTTTTTTATTTAAATGTTTTTGTTGGATAATGTGTTGAGCTTTGCTAAGACATTATCTCGGTGTATATGTCCTCTGGTATGTATATAGAAGTGTATGATGTGTGATGTAACCAAGAGAAGAAAAAGAAAGTGTATGAGGTGTGTGTGTGTGTGTGTGTGTGTGTGTAGTGAAGGAGGCATATTAGTGGAGATAGAAGAGAAATAGTGAATTATGGATAGTGAAGGCAATCATTGTAGAGTCAGAAGTATTGCAGTCTTACAGTAGTCCTTTACCAAACCTACTGCAAGTGTTGAAGGACAATTGCACTTATATATTTCACCAGATCTATTGTAGAGGTTATGAATTGTGATATGAGATTAATCTAGGAACTGATCTCATACATTTGCAGATGAAATCCTCTTTTGTTCAACCATTTCCGTTGCAGTCAGCATTCCAACAATTAGTCATCTTTTGTATCTTTGCAATGAGCAGTCCAACAGTGAGCCACCCTTTTGTAAAACACCATATAACTAGTTCTATTATCTTGAGAGTTAACACTCTCCATGTTTTTTCCCATTTGGGTTTTCCATGTATAAAATCTGGTGTTCCTTTTGTGGCTTTGATTTTAATGTTTACATTTGTTGTTTCATATGTGCTAAACATTCTTAGTTAATTGATGAGAAAGATTAAGTTTCAAAAAAAAATTAATTCTTGTGGGAATACTGATTCACCCCCTCCCCCGAACCCTCTTAGTATTCCGACCCTTTCATTCAATATAGTACACATGACATGTTCTAAAGTAATGATGAGTATTTTGAGATATATATGTGGCCAATAAAACTTATCTCAATCGATTTGGTGTCATGTAACATGACCACAATGATGACTCGTAGCATAATTTCCTTAAAATTATACCAAAACATTGTATTCTTTAGGGTATCTAAATATTTTAAGTCAATCTCTTCAAAAGAATTTTAAAAACATTCCCCCAACATGATCATGTAGTTGGAACTCTTCAACCTTAATTCTCTCATTTAGGTAGATTTTAATTGCTAGACACTAGTTATTCAAAACATAGAATATCATATATTTGTACTAGTCATCATTTATAATTACACTCATTGTGCATTATTCGTTTCTAATCTATGTCTCAAAATTTGCGATGGTTTGGGATATTCCTTATCATAAGAAAATTTCATGAGATGAATCTCCAATCAATTTCCTATAATATAGCCATCCACTAACCTCATTTGTCTCCAATCTCACAATGCATTAATAATAGTTAACTTATTAGAATCATATGAAATAATGACTAATACATTACTTCTTAAGATTTAATGCTCAAATTTATTGACTACCCTTACCAGCACAAATGCCTAATTTTTTATATTTGGATATCATACTTAATCATTCTTGAAAATAAAACTCATGAATGCAATTAATATCTCATCTCTTATGTCTACTCTGTCTCAAAACAACTGCATAAAATTGTACAGACGCAAAAGAACATATATAGAGAGAAAATTGATCATAACTAGTGCTTTCATATTGTACTTTTAAATTTCTTCAAAAGCCTTTTAGCCTTGAATTGTCCACTCAACTTTGGCATCATTTTTATCATACTGTTTAATGGCTTCACAATCTCTTAGAAATGAATGATATATTTCTTGATAGAAATTTTTTTTTCAGATAATGAATTCATTATTCCTATGTCAAAACATAGCACTTTGGCCCATCATTAGTTTCCCTTTGCTAAGGGTTGTATATTGTGTTGCACTTTTATTGGACATTATTTTTCTTTAACTTTGTAAAAACTAATCTATGGTACAATTTTTTTATCTAAATTTGTGAGAAAGTACCATAATTAAGATGTTTATTTTATTGTAAGGATTGCCAAGATATTTTGTAGATTTCTTCAAGATATTCATTATAGAGAAAATGGTCATACCATATATGCACAAAAGTTGATAATTATTCACTGAAATGACTGATGGTCTCTTTATCGTTTTTTTTCACAACTGATAGTTTACCTCTTTTACATGACATGATAAATTGTTATCTTCTTTGATGCATACTATTCTAGCCTATTCATTATAGTCTTTACATTGCAATCTACTTAGATAAGGACTTCTCCAAATTGAGAATACAATGATATATCTTTTTGTAATGTGATATATGGTTCTCAAATGCATCCTACATTTTTTAATAATTTTTTTATCTTTGGAAAAATAACAAGAAACAATTATAATATTTCTTCTATTTTCTAATCCAAACCATTTTTTTTATTTGGATCTTCCTTTTATAGCCAAATATTTGTATTCTACCTTTTAAAAGGTACTTTTGCATTTTCTGTTGTTTCATTTCAAAATGCAATACTCCTATATCCTTTAAAAGAATGAGTTTTTCCACCATCATTTTCATGGGTTTCCATGAAATAGACTATATCTTTATTTTTTGATAGAACATAACATAAGTCTTGTCTTTGGTCCCGTTTGAATGATGGTTGGCTCAAATGCAACTTTGACAACTATTCTAAAGGAAACCTTGGCTTATTTATAGTGAGAGGCATCATCAAAAATTTAAGGGGTTGTCTAATAGAAGGATACTATGTGAATTTGGGAAGAGGATCTAATAATGGGGCGAAGACTATTGCTACCTGGAAAGGGTTCAGATGTCTATGTAATTTAAACTCTCAAAATGTCATCCTAGAAGGTGACTCCAAACTCATTTTTGACTATTTGAATGGAAAGATAAACACCCCCTGGGAAATTAAAAATATTGTGGCAAAAAGTAAAAGGTTTATGGGCCTATTTCATAAAGTTAAGATCCAACATATTTTTAGGGAAGGGAATAGTGAGGCTGATGAAGTGGCTAATCAAAGATTAAATCACAAATATTGGATTTTTGTTTAACAATTATCTGCAAAGCCCTATGGGCTAAAATGTATTTTGGTGAAGAAAAGGACTAAGTCATACCTGAATGACTCAATCTCCTACATGGGTAGTTAAGAGTTTTTATTTTATCACCTTTTTTTTTTGTCGTTTTGAAAATGGGCACTAATTTTTTTTGAATTCAAATTAGGAGGATGACCTAGATGATGACCAAGATGTTGACTTGGTAGTTTTTGTGGGAGTCATGTTGGTTGTCTACTAGGATATGTGTTGGCACAGAAGATATTAATTCTTTTTTTGCAGTCAATAGTATGGAGTCTTTTCTCTATCTCTTGGCCTTAATTACTAGGAATGGGGAAATCATTCAATAGAAAGGTGATGGTTGTATATAGCATATTGGCAATATTTCCTATGATTTGAGATGTCCTTTCACTTATGGGGATATCGGTGAAGATCATTTTAATGATAGCCTTTTTGGTAAGTGTTTTACATATGATGGGGTGAGAATTAAAAGAGGTAGGTTTTCTCTGCATCACTTTCAAAAATCTTGCCAAACTACTATGCTCCTGTTTCATGAAATGGGGCCTCCTTTCAAGAGGATAGATCTCAAAATTTGTATGGAGATTTAAAAATATGAAAAGGTGTGGGACCTTTTGTTGGCCATTTGGAGGAATTAAGTATCTGTTGCATTAATTTTTTTTCATTGATGTCAACACTAGTTATTTTGGCTGCTTTACCTATATCCTTCTGGTCTTGGTAAGTTTCTTAGTTTCTAGTTGGATTAGATCATGATGATCCGGTATGCTTTGATATTTCTTGGATTATGGAATTGGCTTATTCATGCTACTTAGATTCATGTTCATTTAGTTGGTTTTGATCTGTTGATTGGATGCTATCATGTATTCTTGTAAGCTTGGTTTGTTGTTTTGACGAGGGTTTTGCTGATAGAGCTTTTATTGAAGATCTTTGATGTTATACATAAGTGGTGTTGGTGCAACTTCTAATGGAGATTAAGGATGCTAATGGTGATCATGTTCGAGACATGGTTGATTGGGATCATTGCTTTAGCGTGTGTGGACCTATGTTGGGTCCCGGTTTATCTAGGTTATGGATCGACTCAATGTAACGTTTGGATTGGATTTCTCAATATGTTTTTGGGATGTCTTATGAGTTGGATATTATTTGTTTGGTATTTGGCCAACATATTTTGTAATTATGTAATTGGTTCATTGTTTGGTGGATGACCTTATGGTTTTTGGTCAAGGGTTAGTATATATATGATGTAAGATCTCATTGTAGATTATGTGGTAAGGGATATGGATATGTAAGGAGTGAATAATATAATAATCATTCCGACAGAGGATTTGGTCAGTCATTAGTGATCGAGTTGGGTTTATGTAAGAGGATTTAGTCCTTCGGTATTGAGCCTAACTAGAACTTTACTCAAGCATAGGAGATGCTATCATTACAGTTCATTCCTTCTTTTGGATTGTAGTCTAGATTTTTATGTAGTCCATGAGACTCCTTTTTTGATGAGTAGTGTGCTCTAGGTTGTTGGCCTTCCTGCAAGTGCATGCCCCTCATTTGTAATCACATAATTACTTTAGAAGTATTATTTGACTATGGGTAGGTTTCCCACCATGGTTTTTCCTTTTACTGGGTTTTCCACACACAAATCTTGGTGTCGTGTAGATGGTATTTATTCTATAATTATTGCTTATACTTAATTGATATATCTTCTATTTTGGTAATTGGTTTATGCGTTCCGGTATTGATCTTTTGGGTTTCAGTATTTAAGTTTTAATTGATTAAGGTTCTAGTAATCTGGTGACAACTGATTCACCCTTGCCCCCCCCTCTCAGTTGTCTTCCATTTATTTGAATTGTCTAACAATTGGTATCAAAGCTTTGGTTTTCCCACAGATATTGAGAGGGGGGGGTTAATCAGTATCTAACTGGTGATAAGAATTTCTTAAGTTAAAACATGCAGAACATAATATAACAATGTATTGGTATGCAAAAAATAATGCAATAAAAAGAATCAAGAATATCCACATGAAAATTACACCATAACACAAGATGTTTAACGAGGAAACCTAGTGTGGGAAAAACCTCGGTGGGATTTGTGACCGACAATATTCACTCACTGGCCAATAAGAGAATATTACTTACAATAGGGGCCTACACATGCAAGAAGGCCAACTGCCTAGAGCTCACTACTCAATGGAAAGTCACATTGACTTACAATAAGGATTATACTAATCCAGTGACTTGTACTACTTTACAATAGCATCTTCAATGCTAGATTCAATACCGGTTCCTACTCTGTTCTTTACATATACCCTTGACCTATATTTTGCACATTAGGTCTGCCTAATATTTTCCTTAATGCTTCTACATCACTTCTACAAATGTCTACAATGATCTCCTTTATATATAAGAGTCATTTTACAATTTGTCAAGTCAGCTTACAATAATAAACAAAATATAACATAACAAAAATCTTGTCAGCCTCTATGCCGGTATACTTGTTTTCTTCTGTGCCGGTGCCAGTGTACTAAGTGATCTGTTGATGTCGGTGCACTATCTTGTTGGTGTAATGCTTTGCTGGTATGATGTCTTGTTGGTGCCATAGGATTGCAAGGTTGCCTATGTAATGCTTTTCTGGTATGATGTCTTGCCGGTGCCATAGGATTGCAAGGTTGTCATTAATGACAAACCTTCAACCACATACAATGTCTCATTGGAGTGTGCATATGCCAACAATCTCCCCCTTTGGCATTGATGGCAACACTCATGAGAAATTTCAAAAAAAAGTATCCAAAATGTGTAGTCCAAAAATGTTACCAAAAATGTTTACCCAAAATGTGAGAGCTCCCCCTGAGCATATGATTCCTGTGTTTCGAAATTTCTCATCCCACTACTCCCTCTTTGGCATCAATGACAAAGGTTGTCAAGATGTTAGTAGAGTTTGTAGGTTCATCTATCCATAACCTCAACTTTATAGCTAGGTAGTTATTATCTGAAAAAGGTCTCCCAAAGTTAAGTTTATACTATCCATAAACTTCTTACTATCCTTTATTATTGTCTCTATTCTCTTCACTGTACCAGTAAGATGCTGCAAATGCTCTGCCAATGTTTTTCTTCCTTGTGTTAATGCCTCAAAAATTTCCTTCCGCAGAGATGCTAAATAGTCCAATCTTGGACTCAGTTTAGATCTCAAATGTTTTGCCTTGTTTATTATTCTTTCCTTCTCTCTTTCCAATTTGAGCAGTTCTTCCTCAAGATTTGCTATCTTCTCTTCAAAAATTGATAATGAATCAGGTGAGTTGACAAAATTGTCTGGAAGCTTATTTATCTCATCCTGTGCCTTGCTTATTTTCTTGTCAATATCTACAGTCAAAAAGTTTGTTTTACATGTATCTTTATACAACTTTTTGTATTCTTTCAACAAACTACATAGTTCCGGTAGAAGTGTGTCAAAATCTCTGTTACACTTCTTTATTTCCTCATCAAAGAATTTCTGTTTTTCTTTTTCTACCTTATCTTTTACTGACTCTTCCTTTATTTTCTCAATGTTTTCAGAGATATATTTACACAATGTATCCAATTGTCCTAAAGAATCTTTTTTATCTATATTACAGTTGGGAGCTATTACCTTCAAAATTGGTATAGAATCATCAATTGCCTTGTAAGCCTGTGAGCTGTAGTCAGTTATTTTCTTGATAGAATCAAGTAATACCTCAGTCACATTTGCTGACTTGAATACTAATGATGATCCAATATTTTGAGTATTGGTGGAAGTAACCATGCTTGTATTGACCTCTGGTAGGTCAATTTGTGTCTACATTTCTTTTAGCACTGGTTTTCCTACTTCACTAGTTACCGGTGGCACTATTTCCTTGTGTACCTGTTGTTCCAAGCCTTTAGCTCTGTTGGTTTCTCTGTATGTTGTGTTGTCTCTGTCTGTGCCTCAGTTTCTACCTTTTTCTCTGTATCACCTACCGGTTTCTCTGTTTCCCCTACTATCAGAGGCTCATTAGCTATATCTGACTTATTAGTTGTATCTTTATCTACTATTATGTTGATCTTCTGAGTATCAACATTTATAGTATATAGGACTTCAGAATTAGGATTGCTATCCTCTACATCCATACTTTCTGCTGCTGGTTGATCTTCAGTAGTTGTTATTTTCACTGGTGGGGGTAGGTTGTCTTTAACTTTTCTGCTTGGTGGTCCACCCACTTTGCCTTTCCCCTTGTCTCTATCTTTCTGATATACCTTTATAGGTTTAGGGTTCCTGTACTCTTCTTGTTTTTCTTTGTCAACCAGGACTATATCCCATCCATCTTCTATTTCCTCTGTCACTTCATTTACTCTTCTTGCCATTAATGAAATATGTCAGTGTGCAGTAGAGAATACTAACCGGTTTGCCTGAGCAATCAAATCATCAATTTCCTTTGGAGAGTTTACTGGATATACAACAAGTAGCTTCTCTATTTTTATTTTCTTGTCTAATTCTATCACTGCTTGCCTTCTAGCTTCTAGCCTTTTGAATAAATTATCAGGAATTTCATTTGCTACTTCCATAAAAAATTTCTTGTACATGTCCATATGCAATATCACACTGTTCTCAACTTGTTCTTTCTCATCAGCAGTCAGAGTGTCATAAATTTTCTCTATGTTTTTTAGTATTTCTTCCTCTGTGATTTAATTTAGTAGTACATCAAGAGGTGCCAAGTCACTGTTTGTCCTTTTCTTTTTCTTTGGTGTCAGCTTCCTCTTTGGTGTGGCCTTTCTAACTGGAGATCTCACTACTTGTTGCTTTTGCCTTGTTCTTCTAGGTGAAGGAGTGGTTGCTGGTGAGGGATCTCTTTTTCTAACAACTCTTTTAAAAGTTGGTGGCATGTCACCTTCCGAAGAAGTACCTACCGGTGATAGGTGAGTTTCAAATTATGGAGCTGCCAACTCATCCTCTGTTATGCCGGTTTTCTTCAATACATCTTCCTTAATGGCTTTTGCTTGCCTGGATCCTTTCCTTACAAATGCCTCAACCTTCTTTACTCTTTTCTTTGATTGTATTTGGCTTTCTATAGTCTCAGCACTACCAAATACTTCTTCCTTAGGTTCATTGGGGGATTCCAGAAGTGCTTTAGCATATGTTTCAACTATGTGGTCATTTGTTTCATAGCCCATCTCGGTTACCCAGATTGTCCTTGGGATGACCGCTTCCATCCAGATTTCATCTTTCTTAATAACAAAGCATATATCATCTTTGTATTTGTCTACTATTTTCTGAGATAACCTTATTCTTTGCTTCATTTTGGTCTTCAATGCTTGGAAAAAGTCATTGATATTGTTCTCCTTGTTCTCACCCATGTTATTGAACAGTTCAGTCAATTATTTTCCTACCAGTATGTCATATCCAAGTTCTTTGTAACCTATACCCAGAACCTGTTTTGTTATGTGTAGCATTAGGCATACTAACAGATTTCCAAATCTGAAAGTTCCTTTCTTGTCCTTCTTGATTTTTCCAAGGTTGTCAATTAGTTCATCCTTTAACCATTCACAAATGTCAATTTTTGCATTGTCTGTTACCATATCATACATACTCTTAATGCATAAACTTGAGACTGAGTTAAGTCTATTAGCATGAGTGGCTTTATAACATAATATCATACTTATGAATCTCACATTGATATCTTTTACATCATTAACCCTTAGAGATCTCTTGTCGAATGTTGCACCAGTTAGTTTTGTAACTAGGTCATTTGGAATCTTCTTGGTTTTATCTGGTCTCTTACCGGTGGTCGATAACCCTGTGATAGCTTTCACAACTTCCTTGGTGATCTTATGGATTGCATCTAACCAGAAAAATTCTCCATGAACTCTACTTAAAACTATCCTAATCACATCCTTTGGAAATTTAGGAATGCTAAGGATTTCTGTGAATCCTAGGGTTTCAATAATCGTGTTCATCTTTAATATTACCGGTATCATCACATATTACGGTTTTATACGTGGTTTTGATTTCGTCATCTCCTAATTCTTCAATGTTGTAGTGGATGTACATTCTAGGGTCTTTAGCATATACAACTCCTTTAGGGATTTGAGAAAAAGCACCTAAGGTATCATCCTTCTTTGCTATCTTGGGAACTAACTGAAATACAGGCCTAGGTCTTTTGATTACTTCAACAATAGTAGGGTTTGCTATGTATTCAATTGCAGAGGTGGATGTCATAATTAAATACCTTTTACTGCCTTGGGTGGATGATTGCTTGGAGTGTGCTTGCTTCTTGTTCGAAATGCCTTAGCTCGGAATCTTCGCGCTCTCTGAAAATTTGAAATCACGGTGAAATGAAATGGAGCCAAAACCTTATTTTATAATGTCTTTTCGCCATCTACCACATTTATTGCATGTCGATTAAGTATTCACTTAACATTGTCTGCCAGTAATAAGTAATTTTCAACTTCTTATCTCTAACCGAGGGAATAATTAGCACATGTGTCATTTGATTGCCAAACCCTCAAGGGAATTTTCTTCAATTAGATGAAGAACTTCCTACCGGTGGAGCACTGCTCTGTCCTACCGGTGAAGCATCACTTTGTCCTACCGGTGAAGCATTGGTTGGTTCTACCGGTGGAGAAGTATTCTCAATATTTAGATTAGCTTTTCTAATCCATTGTTTTGAGAATTCTTGCTTTACCTCTTCAACTTTTTCTTTACCTTTCAAGCTAACACTTTTGTCGTCTACCAGTGTTCCTTTACTTCTACAAAATTTAGCAATATGCCCAATCTTGTTACATGCATAACAAGTTACACTATTCTTCTGAATAGCTTTCCCATAACCTATGCCAGTTTGTGTTCTGCATTGATTTGATAAATGTCCAAATCTTCCACAAACATAACATCTCACATTCATTCTGCAGTTTTCAGAGTTGTGACCAACTTTGTTGCATTTTGAGCATTGATCGGTGGGTGTGTTGATATTATGATAATTCCTAGATCTACATTCATTTGCTCCATGACCATACTTATTATAGTTAAAGCATTTTCCATTGAATTTATAAGCATTAGGTTGTCTTACCGGTTTGTTGTGATCCTGAGTATTTCCAGTACCGGAGCTTTCACCAACTTCAAAGCCAATTCCAAAAGTGTCACCTTTAGGTTTTTGATTCTTCAGCAAGGTACCAAGTTCCTCTGAGCTTTTCTTGAATTTTTCTTTGTGTTGATTTGCAGTTTCCAGTTCTCTTTCCAAGATTTCTTTTTGCCTCATCAGTTCATTTGAGTCATTCTGAGTATGCATCAAATCTGTCTTCAACATGTCATTTTCATAGCTAAGTCTTGTGTTCTCATTTACTGCATCACTTAGTCTTTTGGTCAATTCTTCTTCATTCTTCTTCCTATCCTCAATCTCTTTGCAAAATCTCATAGTCATATCCTGCATTTCATTTTTTGTTGTCATGATCTCTTGTTTCAACTTGCTTATCATATCATTAACTGATTCCTTTTCATGATTCTCATTTTGCAATTTTTCACAAAGTTCTCTTCTCTTATTTCTTGCAGCAGTAAAATTTTCTTGAAGTGTCTGAATGATATCCTGAGCAGCCCTTAAATCATCTTCTAATTTGATATTTTTCAATTTCTCTGCATCATAGTCTGTAAGAGCTCCTTCAAGTTGCTTCATCAGATTTTCCATCTTTACCAGTGTCAAGATCTTCCTCAAGCTGTTAGGCTTCTAAAAATAGAGGACCAAGCTCTGATACCAATTGTTAGGGGTCCCACAGATATGAGAGGGGGGGGCTGAATCGGTATCTAACCTATGATAAGAATTTCTTAAGTTAAAACATGCAGAACATAATATAATAGTGTACTGGTATGCAAGAAATAATGCAATAAACAAAATCAAGAATATCCACATGAAAAATACAGCATAACACAAGATGTTTAATGAGGAAACCTGGTGTGGGAAAAATCTCGGTGGGATTTGTGACCCACAATATTCACTCGGCCAATAAGAGAATATTACTTACAATAGGGGCCTGCACATGCAGGAAGGCCAACTGCCTAGAGCTCACTACTCAATGGGAAGTCACACTGACTTACAATAAGGATTATACTAATCCAATGACTTGTACTGCTTTACAATAGCATCTTCAATGCTAGATTCAATACCAGTTCCTGCTCTGTTCTTTACATATATCCTTGACCTATATTTCACACATTAGGTCTGCCTATTATTTTCCTTAATGCTTCTACATCACTTCTACAAATGTCTACAATGATCTCCTTTATATATAAGAGTCATTTTACAATTTGCCAAGTCGGCTTACAATAATAAACAAAATATTACATAACAAAAATCTTGTCTGCCTCTGTGCTGATATACTTGTTTTCTTCTATGTTGGTGCCGGTGTCCTGAGTGATCTATTGATGTCGGTGCACTATCTTGTCAGTGTAATGCTTTGTCGGTATGATGTCTTGCCGGTGCCATAGGATTGCAAGGTTGCCATCAATGACAAAACCTTCAATCACATACAATGTCTCATTGGAGTGTGCATATGCCAACATAAATCCTCCTCTGAAAAACTTGGATAAAGAGCTTGAGAATGATTGTAGAGAAAGAGAATATGAAAACATGAAGATATTGAAAAGTACTTTGAGTCCACCAACTCTGGTTCCACACCATAGAAATTTTTGGATATTGTCTTCCAAATATCCTTTGGTGCAAAAGTATCATTCTCATAATAGAAAAAAGGTGGCCCTTGCATGAACACATTGATTTCATCCAAGCGTAGCCCAATAGGTTTTTCTAGAACTCCAAAACCAGTTAGTCCCTCCGGACATAAATTAGAGACCACATCACACACTCTAGACATTGTTTGTTTTTATTGCATACTCTCTATGTATTTATCACCCTTTAACACTTTCCTCTGCTTTTATCCAATTTCTCTCTTTTGGGCAGCTGATGAGCTTGTTTCCATGTGATTCAAGATAATGCTTACTTGCTTTATTTTACGAAATTTACTTGCACACAACTCTTCAGCTTGTATCTTCTGCTTTTGCACAGATATAAATTATAATTTACATGTGTCGCAATGGGCCTTAATTTGTCCTAAGGGGTCATTCATGTGAACTTAGAATACATGTGTGACCCCTTAGGACCACTTAAGGCCCCTTGCAACACATGTGCACCCCTTAAGACCTATTAGGACCACAAAAGACAAAATGGTATCGCAAGGGGTCTTATGTGGTCCTAAGGGGTCACACATGTGTTAGAACACATGTGTGACCCCTCAGGACCACTAAAGGCCCCTTGTGACACATGTGCACCCCTTACAACCTATTAGGAGCACATAAGACCAAATTAGGACCTATTAATTAATTTGTACATATACAAAATTGTAAAATAATTGTAAATTAATTTGACTTAATTGTAAATTAATTTGACTTAATTGTAAATTAATTTGACTTAGTTTGACTAATTTTCAAATTAATTATTGTATATGCAAATAAATCTAATTGTAATTTAGATATATATTGAAATTTAAAATTTCATTTATAGTTGTTTAAATTTCTTTTGTGCATAGATCTCTAGAAATTTATCTTAAATTTGTCTTTATATATAGAAAATTTTAACTCAAGTATGCAATTATGAAGTTTAAATTTCTTTTAAATGTATATATCTAATTTTTTTAATTTACATGTTTAAATATGTTTAAAATGACTTAAATGTATGTATACATTTTTTATTATTGTTTAATGTGTACTACATATATGCACATGTGCAGATATATATATATACTCACATCAGGTCTGACAAGACTGGATCAAATAACATGAGTAGTTCTTAGCGTAGTGTTTATCCTCGTGGGAGTGGGAAGACGTCACATAGGTCTGCAACAACTCCATAGGAGAGACATCAGCTCTACAATTAGATAGCATAGGCACTCCAACGTTCCTTAGATTATTTAAATATCACTTTGGGAAACATGTGTGATCAAACAAATAAACAAAGGGTGAGACTATTAGATATGAGCTAGTTCATATGATTGACCTCGTTGACAATTATAATCCATATGATGAGATCAATGTAGAGGAATTCTATAGATCCCTTTCACGCAGTGTATGTGGTACTATGAAATGGGACACGATGAATGACAGGATTTCCACAGGTGATGTGAAAACCATGTTTCCTCATTATCAAGCCTTTGGTAGGGTGAAAAGCTATATGCCTACTAGGTGCACGGATGCACTAGTAGCACCATTTATCTATCCTAGATGGTTAGCCACTCATCATAGGTGGCCCCAAAAGGATGAGTTGCCTCTTTATTTCTGCAAATCATTTTTTGTAGAGTTTCAAATGTTGGATGATGTTGATTACATCGATTTTGCGAAACATGCTAGGCAAGGGAAGGGCATATTTTCAGATAAGTTTAGATGACCAGGTGCAACCAGCTCGTTAATAAATGAGAGTTGATTGGTCCAAACCTTGTAGTTCTTCCCAAGAGTGCAGACCTAACACATGTTGTAGATAGTGTACCAAATGACACTCGACATTTCATATTTTCTAGTATTGCTACTATAGCCACACAAGTGGATGAGATGACATCAGATTGAGTGGGTAGATATTTGTTGTGCTCTCATACTAGTATTCATGATGCATCAGTGAGTGATGATCCATATGTTTGAGTAAACATACCATCACTGATGGATGCTACACACATGCATGACATAAATCCTTTACGATAGATGAGCGCATGCTTATCTAATGATCTCTTGGATGCATATCAGGTCATTGCTATGGAGCATGGGATCCCACTATAGGATGCCACATCATTTGTTAGGCATGCACTTGGTAGATCAAGTGCATCTAGCCATGGTTGTGAGCATACAGATTCTCCTCCTACTGCTACTACACATCCTACTGCCCCGCCCCAGCATACAACAGTTGGTTAGGATACACCTCTTCCTCCTATTTATACATCAGTTGATCGAGCCACAGTACCTGGTGCTAGAATTTTGGGGATGTTCACTACCATGCTTATGGAGCCAGACAGTGAGGGGGATCATGTTGCAGTGGGCTCCTTGCATGATTCTGACATCAACAGGATTAGACGAGCCTTACATGCTATAGGAGAGGTATGAATTATATAATATATAATTTACTAATTTTAATTTAGATATTTTATATAGCTACTTGATTGTACACATGAATTGCATAGATTAAATTTTATATATATATATATATATATATATATATATATATATTGGATTGTATTTTTTGAACTATATAGGGTATCACATTAGGATCGATGTATGGAGATTTGGATGCTGCCACTGACCCAGTTGTTCATCAAGAGACATAGGTATATATAAAGTTTAAATTATTATTTTTTTGTTATTAAGTTCTATTTAAATGGATATCTAGGTGTTGACTAAATAATTTCAAGCGATTTAAATTATATATATATATCGAACAAAATGTGTGCATTGTCTAGGATGAGCGAGCATGCGTGTGATGGAGGTGTTAGAGACCCCAAGGTATGTTTATTTACAACCACGTGTACATGTACATGCTCAAGTAGATTAGATTTAAATAATAATGAATGTTTAAATAATGTACATGTTCAAGTTCATGTTTAATTCATATTGCAAGTGCAGGGGGCGATGTTTGAGGATTTGCACATTCCACTGACCCTGTTCATCATGAGACACAGGTACATACATTATAAATTTAAATTAATTAAATCTTAAATATTTAAGTTCTATTTTTAAAGGGTTAGTTTGCAAGTTATAAATATACGTGTACACATGTATATCTAACAAAATTTCAACATTGCGGGATGCACCACTATCACGCAGGTTGAGCTCCTCATCACATAGATGTCTTAGAATCTTGCTTGCACATGGTGGTGATGCTAGAGACTCTTCAAAGGTATGTTTGTCTATGTACAAATGCTCATAATCTATGTTACTTAAAAATTTTTACTAGATAGTACATTCAAATTAAATGTTTAATGTATGATTTTATGTGTGCATACTCTATTGCAGGCACATGGATCGAGACATGCTTCAGGATAGGACCCTGAGTGACCCATTCTTTTGTGTGTGTGTGTGTGTGTGTGTGTGTGTGTGTGTGTGTGTGTGCATGTGCACACATTCTATAGACATTTCATATATTTGTACATGTGTACTAGACATTTCATACATGTGTATTATACACATTTCATATGTGTATGTGTATGTGTACTAGATATTAATTTTCCATATTTCATGTGTGTGTGTGTGTGTGTGTATGTGTTAGATAGATCTACATTTCATACTACTTTGCACGTTTATATATTGATAGATTATGTTTTTGAAAGTTAAGCATTTAAATGATAGAATCTCTAAATCATTTGAAATTAGTTAAGTGTTCTAGTTAATTGTACATGTTTATGTGAAAGTTAAGTGTTTATGTCTATTTTAGTTGTTCAGTGTTAAACAAATTTAGTTGTTAAAATTCAATTTAGTTGTTCATTTTAGTTAAGTGTTTATGTACATGTTTAATGATCTTACTTAAAAAATTTAACATCCCCTTAAAACCCCTTAAGACCACTTAAAACCCCTTAGGACAACATAATTTGATGAATCCAAACAAAATAATTAAATGAAATAATATATGTGTAAATATAAATGAAATGAATGTACATAGATGAATAAAAAAAATCCATGCATGTGTAAAAATATAAAAGAATCAATGACGCAAATATCCCCTTAAATCCACTTAGGACCACTTAAAACACCTTAGGACAACTTAATTAGATGAATCCAAACAACATAATTAAATGAAACAATATATGTGTAAATATAAGCGAAATGAATGTACATAGATGAATAAAATGAATCCATGCATGTGTAAAAATATAAAAGAAGATCAATGATGCAAATATCCCCTTAAATCCCCTTAAGACCACTTAAAATACCTTAGGACAACATAATTAGATGAATACAAACAACATAATTAAATGAAACAATATATCTATAAATATAAATGAAATGAATATACATAGATGAATACAACGAATCCATGCATTAATAAAAATATAAAATAATCAATGATGCAAATATCCCGTTAAATCCCCTTAAGACCACTTAAAACACCTTAGGACAACATAATTATTTTCTCATTTTAGTGAAACTATATATACATGTGTAACTATATATACAACATAATTAAATTAAACTATACATGTGTAAATCAAAATTAAATGAATACGTAGATGAATAAAATATGTAAAATCAACGTATAAAATGTAAAATAAATGCATGAACAAAACTAAATTTCCACAAGTTATCCAAATTGCTACATGTCTCTAAGAAATATCTAAATATATATATGAGTTTATCAAAATATGACCTATCTAATATAATTTACTTGTTCAAACTTGACAAGTGAACTTAAAGCTCTTGGTACATATAATCTGGATCCTCCCTATCTTCTATAATTTCTAAAAAAAAATCATGATCTTCAATAGGCAACCTCCACTTTTGGTTGTCACGTCCTCTTTTTGGCAATATCTCCAACTGCAATCTTGTCGCTATTACTAAGTGACTGTAGCATACAACTTTTTAGCCAAGCATATAATCAATGGATGTTACACCATTTGTATCTATCTTTATTTGTTGATAATAGGTGCCTTCAACAACAACTGAGCCAATGGGATATTGTTGCCCATCATCATTACTGACTGATTCCAATAACTTGCATTTTGGTTGTGTGCATCTCAGTAGATAATAATCTACACTTTCATTATTGTCAGGATCAACAATCATTGCAAAAATATCACCTGTGAAAATAGACCGTGCATGTATATATATTATAAGCAATATTA
>NC_081411.1:365626989-365749489 GCF_030272615.1 Cryptomeria japonica
GCTACAAAAGGCATACCTAGAAATTCTGAAGATGACTAAGCTCGAATGACTCTGACTGTATTCTTTCATTTACTATTCCTTCACCGATCTTTGGCATTAATGTCAAAGGGGGAGTATGTACATATGTGAAAAATATCGGGGAATATGAAGTGTGTTTCTCAGGGGGAGCACACCGGTAGGGAATCCATTTTTTTTCACATGAGTGTTGCCATCAATGCCAAAAGGGGAGATTGTTGGCAATTGACACTCATTGGATTCATTTTGTTGTCATTGATGGCAACAAGATCAGATAGAAGGCAACAAGACTTAATGGAAGTCAAAAACCGACACTTGGAAGCATATAGCGGTAGATACCGGCATTGGAAGCATTCAGGGCTACACCGACACCGGTACCGGCATCAATACTTCAAGGAAGCCGACATCAAGAAAGATTTATTTTAGTAAATCATTTTGTAATTATTATCGAGGCCGACATTAAATATTCTTTGTAAATGCATTGTAAGCAGACATAAGACATATCATATGTAATAGGTGTATAAGTCAGTCTGCTAGGTCAATCTAAGATACAGAGATAATGGTGCTATCACAGTATAGAGATAGATATATAGTAGAACTATGAGATGCAAAATATATGTATGGAGAACATTTTTGTATACGAACATCGTTTCATGCAATGATCTATAGATAGCTAGGAAAGAACTCTTGGAGGAGAAGTAATACCGGTAATAGTTCAATACTGTGAACCGGTACAGAGCAGAACTAGAACCAAAACTCTATCTAGCATAGCAGATGCATTATTGAGTTCATTTTCAGTAATTTACTTTGGCAGAAAGCTTGTAGTCAGTGAGGCTCTTTAGTGATGAGCAGTATGCTCTAGGCAGTATGCCTTCCTGCAAGTGCAGGCCCCTGTTTATGTAATATATTTTCATATGGCCAGTGAACTGGTATTGTGGGTCACAAATCCCACCATGGTTTTTCCTCATTGAGGTTTTCCACTTATAAATTTTGTGTGTTATGTTGTTCATTTATGTGGATGGTTTATTTTCTTCTTGTTATATGCTTATTTGTTTACCGGTACATACATGCATGGTTTAGAAAGTTAAATATTGTAGATTCCGGCAAAACAATGATTCACCCCACCCCTCTAAGTGTTATCATATCCCAACACTAACAACTTTGTTGAGTACAAAACCTTAATTGTGGGGCTATGTGTTGTGATTTCCATGGGGGTATAGAATATCCGCATCCATGGAGATTCCAAGCTTATCATAAATCAGGTCATGAGAGCTTATCGTGTGAAGTAGTTGAAACTATCTCAATATAAAGATTTGGTTGTAACCATACTGAGGCATTTCTCTACTTACATGATCAACAATATTTCCCAAAGAGAAAATTGTCATGTGGATGCAATGGGAAGCGTTGCTTCCCTCTTAGGCTCAAACTTTTGATAGGACGAGTATTTTTTTGTGGTACAAGTCCTCCACTCTTCGGCTATGACTGACCAAATCCAATTCAATAACTTCATGTATACTCATATTGATTCAGGAGAATGGTTTGCACACATCTATAATTACCTAAAAAATTGGAAGCTTTCTCGGCGATGCCAACAAGAGTTTGTGTGTGTGAATTCAAAAAATAGAGGCTAAATATATAGTTTTATCTAATGTTCTTTATTCAAGATCATATAATGGCCTTCTCTTGTGTTTCTTGACAAAAGCTGAGATACTCGTTGCCCCCCACGAGGCTCATTCTGGCTTTGGAGGTGGGCATTTTGGGGGAAAATCTTTAATTCATAAGATGATTCATATGGGGTATTATTGGCAAATAATGGAATAAGATTCCTTTAACTTTGTCAAGAAATGCTCCCAATGTCAACAACACATCAATTTGATTCGAGCTCCCGCACAGGAGCTCCTAACCCAAATTTCTCCATGGCCTTTCCAGACATGGGGATTGGATATAATTGGCAAGATATCTTCCGCTTCGTCTAAGGTCCATGTCTTCATCATCACTACTACAAATTATTCACAAAGTGGGTCGAAGCTATACCACTGAAATCCACTTCTGCTATTATGATTTGTGGTTTTATCATGGATAACATTATATCTCATTTTGGCTTACCTACTACCCTTGTTTCTGACAATGGTACAACATTTAAGAACAAACAGGTTAAGCAATTCCTCAAAAAGTTTCACATCCAGCATCGTTTCTCGACACCTTATTACCCTCAATCTAATGGTCAAGCAGAAACATCTAATAAAACCATTAAGCATATCTTACATAAGACCATTACCAAGCATGGAAAAAATTAGTATATTCGGCTGGTATACGCATTATGGGCCTATCGTATGAGTTTTTGTATGGCTACAGGGACAATACCTTACAACCTTGTGTATGGCATCGATGATATTATGCCTCTTGAGTTGGAGTTATCATCATTGTGCATCTCCCTAAAAGGGGTGATCAATGATGACTTATCATACCCTTCATCTCAATCAGCTTGAATTGTTGGATGAGCATTGTTTGAAGGCCCTTCAACATCTTCAAGCTTATCAAAAATCTTTATCTCGGTAATATAATCAAAGTGTTCTACCTCAAACTTTTAAGGTAGGTTACCTAGTTCTTTGTGAGAATCAGAGGAATGTTAACGCACCACCTGACCAACTAGGAAAATTCAGTCTAAATTAGTTAGGTCCATACATTGTCACCTTTATTTATGGTTTAGGTGCTTATGGTTTATCCTATATGTATGGCACACCTCTTAAATAGCATGTTAATGCAACACTCTTGTGTTGATACTATGCATAGAAGACATGTTGTATGCATATGCCATATGCATGACAACTAGATCTCTTTGGTGGTCATGTCGTTGTATATACATCTCTATTAACATGATATCTACCCATTTTTGTGTTATGAAGTGACCATGCATATCTATATCTATGCATGTGTGTGTATGTGCATATGTTCCATCTACATCTCCAAGAATCTATGTAATGACCATCATAAAATTAAATCATGCATATATATGACAATATGTAAATTAACTCATGGATATACATCTAATATACATTATCTATCACATGAGCAATATACAATAAGCATGTAAAGTAACAAAAACATTTCTCCTTGATAACATAAGAAAAGGAAAAATTGGTGAATCTTTTATATATGTGTGTGTGTGTGTGTGTGTGAATGTATAATGTCAACTATCAATGTACATGTATCACATCACTACAAAAACATGTGATGTTGTCATATGTCTCTCTGAAATACATAAATACATTGGTATTTACATCAAAAGAATGTTGTACATGTGTTAGATAAAAAATGTCTCATGACCCCTATGGTGGATGAGTCCTTGATGTCATAGGTGCTGGAGGGTCCTAGCCTTAGTGTGACAGCTATCTCACTAAGGTGAACTGTGATCTTGCAACAATGGTGCTCCATGAACGCAAACCCCTCATCTCCCCTCATAGATCTATCAAGGTCTCTTGTTGCATCATGAGCTCCTCGCATGCTACCATCTCTCTTTATTGAGCCACCTCTAGATCCACCATAAGGTGATGCACTCGGTGGTGGTCAAGGTGACTAGCTACACCCTATTGGGCGGCATTGACTTGTCAATGGAGGTCATCGACTTGGCTCTGTAAAGCATCACGTGCCCTCTTGGCACTCTCAGCTCACATCATGGCCTAGTCTCTCTCTCTAAGAACAGTGCGAACCTCTGGTAAAGCCTAGTCCTGCTGCCCCATCATAGTGGCTAGTTGTTCTTCTCCCTATACTAGATCCACCTGGCCCTCCTTATATGTTGTTCATAGTCATGCTATAGGCTGGAATAGCTAGACATGTCTCCCTACAGACTGGAGTGGTCGGTATGCATCCAAAACTAGGCTCTAACTCTGTATAGTGGGGATAATCTCCATGAGTTCCCAATGAATGAAGCTCAACCACTTGGCAACGCCCTCTACAAACATAAAACATCTCTATATCAGTATTCATAGCATCAAAATCTCTACATCTATAAGAGCATAAACATATGTACGAGAAAGACTGAAGTACATCAACTGAAATCAAAACACGTATCAAGATCCCTTCACAACTACTACTAGTGCTGATGGTCATGTTGGTGGTGCAAAGGACTATATGATAGGTTATGCAGGGAACTTCCTAGATGTAGGAGCTCATCTCTTTGGGCTCATGCTCTCCCTTTGTTTCCTCTACACGGGCCTCTTGCCCTAATTGCTCGAGGAGGCTTGGTTTTTGCTATCGCCTCCTAGGGCTCCAATGTTTCCTCCTACTGTGTCCAATGGAAAGATAGGTGTAGGACCTACCCTACCCCACGAGTTTCCAAAGTTTGGGGTAACTTCGACATCATCAATGTCTAATTACGGGGTGATGTTGTCATCATCACTACCCTCGGAGTTGTCTTGCACATCTCCTAAGGTGGGGCAAGGCATATCCTATGGCCTCACCGCGCTCATGGTCGTTCACATGTACGTAGGTGCAATAGGTGGAATAGCATGCACCTATCTGAATCGTCGCATGCATCACTGCTAGTAGTAGGACATCACAATATGATCTTTTCAACTGAGTAAATGGTGATCTCACTATATCTGTGGGAGCTATGTGCGGTCTGTGACCTAGACCCCCATATCTCGATATGGCTGCCACGCGACGTCTCCAATCTCAAGCTAGTCCAAGGTGACCCTCCAATATGTTAGATCTCTTGTGATTCATCCACCACATCGCATTGGATACCCATGTAACCATGGAATGTGTAAGGGCATCGACACTAGGAACCCGATTGGTCGCATGCAGGTGATGTGCTCAAAGGCCCAGACCTGTAGCAGTGTGTACATTGTTAAGCTCTGGTACTTGTGATGGATGTATCAAGACATCTCATAGTATAGGTGGGTGAGCATGCTACGTCCCCAAGCATACACTATCTGCCTCTCCTCTATCTCCTAAATTAGAGGCATGGACCCCACAGTCAACTCTGAGCCTCGGTCGTCTATTAGTACCCCTCGTGCGATGGTCGCTATAAGATCCATCATATCAGGGGAATCAAATTTTGCCCCTGGTCCAATGCTCTCGGATACACAAGTCATGTGGCATCGACCCTCCTCCCTAAGGCCCACTCATGTTGCCTACCCAACTCTATGGCAGATAGTATGGCTAGTGATACCTACTCCCCTAAAATGGGTAGTTGGAGAATGCGGTATATGTCGATCAGTGTGACTGTCATCTCCCCCATAGGTAGGTGAAATGACATGGTGTCTGCATACCAACTCTCCATGAGTGCTCATAGAATCGAGGTGTGGAATTCGAACTCTGGCAAACGGAATGTCCACCATAGACCTACTCTTTGGAGAAGCTATATATCTACCACTAATAAATCCTCCGCCTGATCACGCAGTGGAGAATCTATCTGTCCACCATTTTTATCTCATGACTCTTGGGTGCCCATAAGATGCCAACGTGCCTTATGGACAATAGCATCCATGGAGGACACCAGCATGAAGTCTGGACATTAGCGTGTGTCAGAGACAATAGCATGGTATCTAGACTGCTATGTGTACCATAGACACCTACACAATCATCCATAGTAAACAGTCAAAAAAATTCATGAAATGAAAAGATAAAGTGCAATTCAAGTCGCCTTGCTCTACTGCGGTCCGCAACTCCCCGATCCTACTCGATTTGTGCTCTCACCTACGTGGAATTTTCACTTAGACTCTATACAAATCTCTGCTCCAATGCCCATAGTGAATAGTGAAAATGACCCTTCTCGAGGCCCATCCTCGACTATATAGCCTAATTTTTGCCCAGAACTTTTCTTGATCATTTTGGGATAATTTTGGCTCGTTTTCCTTCCCATTTTCCCCACCTTGTTGGGGCCAAAACATGAGGGATCATATACTCACCTTTATCATATTTTTTCCTTCTATCCATACTAATGCTCCTTGAGCACTGTTCTTGCCAAAGTAGCTTCTTTTGGTTTTCGTGCTGACAAATTTTTGAATTTTGCAATATGAAATTTGTCACACTGAATGTTGTAGCTTCTTGTGGAGACTTGGGGGCATCATTCATGATTAGTGACTCAACCTCTGTGGCCTCTACAACATCTTTTTGGGCTAAGTATTTATTGCACTTATTGCATTTTTGGCACTAAATGGGCTTAATGAATCTATCATTTTGAAACTACTTTAGTGTGCCTGATCTCTTGAGTTGATCAGTCCACTAAAGTGGGGGCAAAATGTAGTGTCCTAAATTGTGCCTAGTGCACTTATGACACTTATACATGGCACCTAGTGCAATAATGGAAAACTCATGATCAAAATCCCACCATTTTGACATCATGAGCCCCGAAGACAAAGTGTCTCTGTTTAGCCTAAGACCCCATTTGGGCTTATTTGTGATGGGACAACAGCACACCCCACCAACGTCAGCATGTCGTTCTAACATCCCGATAAGCTCATGGAATCTCAAATCTAGTGGAGAGTCAGACGTTGGCCGAAGCGTGTCCTTTGGCTCATCTTTGGCCGTAATGGCTCTACGCACCTCTTTTGAGTTTAAAAACCTTTTCCTAGCTCATTTGGAGGGGTTTCATTCTGGGATTCTTGCCTCTTGGCTCTCATACTACGTTCTTGCACTCTTTCTCTCTCATTCTCTTTCTTTCTTGGACACACTACCAACACTACCAAGCTACCACTATCTTGAAAAGTTCTTACCAACATGCACATATCACAATCTTCGTCACACTCGCAACTCAAAAGGAGGGGTTTGGCTACATGCCTTGTCTTCTCTTTATCTTGTAATCTGTTTTATCATTGCATGCAATTTATCTTGTTACATTGTGGGTGTATCTATTATCTAGGTGCATTCATCTTACCAAATTTACCAATTTTATATCATTTGCAATAGGGGTTTTCTTCCATTAAGCGGACTACAATTTCTATTTTTATTTTACCAATTTACCAATTTTATCTTCTAATTTATCTATTTGGTTGTCTGTGGTGGTGGAAACACCTAGAAACAAGGGTCTAACTTAGGCAGACCCCTATACAACCCCCAACAATTTTTCCATCTCTATGTGTGCACATGGAGAATAGGTCGTGTGCGTTAGAGAGAAGTTACAATGGAGTTTTTGGAGTTTTCTATGTTCACCGGTCCTACAGACGATATCACGTCACGTTGTAGTCCATGCCCTACACTGGCGTCTAGGTCCTGAGAGCTTCCCACTTCAATGGTATAATTTACTTTCAGACATGTGCTATTTTGTAAATTCACTTTTATTATATCTTGTTGTTTCTGCATTTTGATCTATCATTTACCTTCACATAGATATTAGTCTAGCTTCGTTATCAAGTGAGGTAGGTGGCGAATTAATTTATCCTCCAAGATTCATCATCCAAGAGGTGGCAAATTTCCTCCCCTACACAATCTTAGGCCTTTAAATTTTCAACCATGTAGTAGTTGGTATGATGTTCAAGTCCATACCTCGGTACACCATAATGTAATTTACCATATTTTCATTTAGATGCGCATTGATAAGAAAAGGAGCATTATTCCAATTCAAGTCCTTAAATAGTTGGTTAACTTGCTATTGCTTTTGTTTATTCATACTACTCTAGGTAGTTCGACTATAGTCAATGCAGCTACTTCAACTCTTGCCACATCCTCCACACCTTCAGCTACATTTCTAGGCACGGGAGGAGGAGGAAAAGAGCCTCCTAAGAAGAATAAGCCTCCAGAAAAGACTTGTGGTGAAGGTTCAAAACCTTATATCAAGGGAGAAAAGAAAAAAGAAAAAGAAAGTGCAAAAGAGCCTGGAGGTGGAGCTAGAGTCCTAATGAATGTTGATTCATATGATGATCTTCTTTCTAGCACCCAAGGAATTGAGTATCCTCATAAAGGTAAATCAAGTAAACCCAATCCCTTTGATTTAAAAAGTATAGATAGGACCCCTCTAGTTAGAAGAGCCCTCCACCTCACCCCAAAATAAATATATAGTGCTTCCAAGACCTTAGCCTCCCATTCATGAATTGAAGATTCACTTTCTAACAAAAGAAAGAGAGAATCCATTATAGAGCAGGCTAGAAGTTCCATTCCCCAAGTATTGTAATCTCTTCCCCCTCCTAAAAGTAAAAATTTTAAAACCACCTCTCATTTGATTGAAGATGAAGATTAGGCCATTTGTTTCTAGAAATTTATCACCCTACCACAATTGAAAAATATCCAAATCAAGCCACTATTTTAGACTTCAATCTCACTCGTGTTGACATGGGTCCCCTAGTATGGATGCATATTTACACAATTTTCAAGGCACGACTACTAGGGTAATGGAAGGATTAGAGAAATTTTTTTGAATAAATACGGATTAAAGGCCTTTGTGGAGTCATTATCTGAATGCTTGAGATCTTTGTTAATTACATCATCATAGGAATCTGGTGCATCCATGGATATACTAGACCCTCAATCTGATGCAAATAAAGAAAAAATATCTAAATTGCAAAAGGACAATCATATGGGTTACATTACCCAAAAGTGGGTTGAACATATTAGAGATAAGGGGCTCCATTTCATTGAAAACACGAGCAAATATTATGATGAAGGGGCATAGATTTGCAGAAGTGCCAGACAGATAAGCTTGAAAGTAAGAAGGAACCCGATGGTAGTAAGGTTATGGTAGAAAACCGGATGAAGTCTTGTAGCAGAAATAAGTCAGAGTTGTAGCAAAAGGGAAGCATTGGTCAGAGACAGTGTGCAAATTTAAAGAAAGGGAAGATAAATAAAGGGAATCAAAAGTTAGAGAATCTAGTTGAGGTTCCAGAGGAGGTAAGGAAAAGGTTTGCAAACAAAGAAGATGTTTGGATCGGAAATGAGCATGGAGTCTATATTCTGAATTCTTTTCAATATTCATGAGTTGCCTCTCATGGAACATCTCTTTCTACTTGGGGTATCTGATGCGGGAGCATCCCTGATCTATGAGCAATCTTGCATCAACCAAAAATGTTTCCTTTCAGTTTTGTTCTTGTTCAGTTTTGATAGCAATTTTATGTGTTTTCCTTCAGTGTGTTCCGGTAGATAGTTCTTTTTTCGTTGCGGATCAATTTTTCAATTTTTAGGCTTGTCTTTGAGCATTATTCCATATTCTCAATTCATTTGGATTCTTTTCTAGAGAGTTATTCCTTCTGGAGTGACTATTTCCTGGTTTCGGAGAAATTTTGAGCTCATTGTCTATATTGGTGATTCTTTCTCATGTGGATCTATTTAGTGCCTTGCTCGATGATCTTGAGTCTTTAGTCGACCCGGATATGTTTCGAAGGGTATATATATTATTGTATGTGATCCTTAGGAGGCAGTTTGAAGGTTATGAGATCTAGTATGTGGAATTGTTATTCGGTCGCCTTTGGGAAGTCTGGGTGAATTTTAATCTAGCATGTTCGCCTGCATGTAACCGATTGATTACCGGATGTTCTATGATGATAATATGATGATGTGGAAATCTGATTTTGCATTTTATCTATGTTTTTTTGTTGCTTCCATTGTGTTACTCTTGCTACATGATCTAGTTTGTTCTCTTTGAGGACCCACCAGACCATGGCTGCACCAATTTCTTATATTAGTCTTGTCATGATATCCTTTGCATTATCATCCTGAATTTCTTTCCAAAATTCGCATTTGTTTCATAGTGATGAACCAATGATTGCCTGCATTTCCTTCTTTCTGGTGAAAAGCACACCCTCAAATTTAATTATATCATAAGAGGGAGTTGTACCTCCAAATTTAGAGAAAAATTACTGATTTAATGAGTAATTTCTCTAGCTATTAGTTGTTTATCTGTCTTTTATTTGGGCTTATAAAGTTGATTTCAAGGTTATTTTGGGAAAGACAAATATGTTAACTAACAAGTGATAAATCTAGTTCAACTAAGTTGATACATTAATCTTAGAGGTAAATTCACAAAAGTACTAGTAAACCTAATGCTAATGTGGAGGTGGAATCTACCATGATTGGATGTCATCCTCCATTGTCATCAAATTGAACCCTACCCTATTTTAACATAGAAGTAGCAACAATTTTTTTTATTGTAAAGTAACAATGGGATAAACAATTTGAAAATTAATTATTTAAAAAAACATTAAACAATATTTTTCTTATTCAATGATAATAATAATTTGCAAGTGAATTATAAGACATATAATAATGATGAGACATTTAACACATTAGACATGGCTACAAATGAATCAACCTGACATCAAGAGAACTAGACCACTTCATGAAGATCGATCAATATGTCATTTGAAATAGGAAACCACAATAGTAGCCTATCTATTGGACAAGAATTTCACCAAAGATGCATTTCAAAGATCCTATTAGTATTTATGCATTTCAAAGATCCTATCAGCATTTAAATTAAATGAACACATTATAATTTGTCATGAAATTCGCATCTTTCTACATATAACTCCTTCAAGGATACATTTAACTATGATGAAGGATGAACAAGTATTTCATCTAAAAGTTCATATATAGTGTATCCCTTAGAAGCATGAAATTTCCACAGTCCATATCAATGTTGCTAAGTAATTTCTAGATTTGACGGTGTGGATTTTTATAATTAGCAACGTTCTGGATCAAGTTGCATGATCCAACACGGAAGTGAAAGCAAGAAACTATCTAATTATAAATTATAAATTATATGGGAAAAATAGTGACTATCTAATTATTATATCATATATTTAACATATAAAAGAATGATGAACACGAATTTTCAAATTTCAATGATAAGATATTTTCCCAATTCATATAGATAAATTGAAGTGCTTCAAATAAAACTTTGTGTATTATTTTCTACATCAACATTTCAGATATTTATGTTTTATATTTATATCTATCTTCTCATGATTCATCATACCTATGATCTCACAATTTCCAAAAAAATATTAAAATTTATATTTTTAAAATTAATTAAATAAACTTCTCGTTAAAAATATTTTGTCAAAACTATATCTTTGCAAAATAAAAATTGAATAAATACGTAACCATTTACACGTGCAGGGGGAAAAAAATCAGTCCAAAACTTTGCAGGGGAGAAAAAAACAAAGCGTGTAGGGTAAGAAAAATAAGTGAAGTCTGAGTCATTTTTAAATTCTTTATGAAATACACGTTTATTGCATGCGCATTTCCCACTTTCCTCGACTCTGATAAAACTAATCAGCGTGAATTTTACGTGGAATTTTGTCACGTCACTCCATCTTATGACATCACCCACAATCTTAGTGTTTACTGTTTTAAGATATGAGAACTTGTTGGGTTGGTGTCAATGTGGATGATAGTGAGATGTGACAGAGATAATTCACTTATTGATTAATGATAGTTAAATTATTAGTGTTAATTAGAAATTCTTAATTAAAAAAATTAATGCAAGTGTTAATGTTATTTAAGTCATTGATGTTCGTTAGAAAGTTGCAAATAAAAGTAGTGTGAGTTGTATTCAAAGTGTACTAGATGGTACATATCTGTTTATAAGTTCTATACAATGAGTTTTAGTTTGGAAATGTGTTATTTTTGGTGATTCTATCGATGTTAAATTTATTAGGGAGTGATGATTGAATCTATAATTGATGACATTTAAATTATTAGTGTCAATCAAATTAGTTTGATGTAAGATTTCTTTTGAACTAAGGACTTCAAATTTATGCTAAATGATATCTAATTCATTTGTGTCAATCAGTGAATGACAAATTGGAAGTAATTGTTAATAGATTAATGTACTAAGATAATTGTGTCTCATCATAATAGTATTGTAGTGTAATAAATATATAAAAAATTTGTCATGACCCCTCCTATAGTATATTTGAATTCTTTTAATTGATTTGGAATAATAATTATAATGTTTGATTATAAAAGGTAGTTTTTAGATAAAAGTAAAAAATTATAAACAAGAATAATTTTTCATGTGTGAGTTATATTGCATAAAATAGATTGTACCTGAAATTTGGGAGGTTGGCACAAAGGAGAAGACGTAGGAATACCTTTCTTAGGGACTTTAGGAAAGGACAAAAGGATTTATGTAGGAAAAATTCCACCTTTCACAACTGGTGCTAATGCAATCCCTTTGGGAAGGAGCCCTAGATCCTCATAGTCCTAACAAAATAGGGTTCATGCTCTGTATTCTAGGGGAAAACTAGGGTTCTTAAAAAAGTTGGTCATTGGAGGATACAGTATAAGTGTAATGGTGATTCTAGGATTGGTAGAAAGGATTACGGTTTAGGGAGATTTTTGAAATGCATGCGGTTATTATCCCAATGAAACTTTTGACTTGAGTCACAACTGAAAGAGATGATTTTTTTTACAAAATAGGTTGGATCAAGTCTTCTAAGATCGAGGATCTACAAATGGTGGTAAAATCCCTACCAAATGGTTTTTCTTGATTGAATATAGCCCATTTCCCTAAAAAGGAAATCTTTGAGGGAAGCCTCATAATGATGGATGGGATGGGATTTAATATTAAGAATTGGGAGTCAAATTTTGATCCACTTACACATAGGTTGGGAAAGAACTAATATAGATCAAATTATTCAATTTTTCCTTTACATATTGGAATGATGATTCTCTCAAATTGATAGGTGAAGAGTTGAGAACCTTCATCACAATTGATGAAAATATTTTCAAAGGAGAGTTTGACTCATACTCGAGACTCTGCATAGAGATTGACCTAGAATTTGGATGCTAGGAGGAACTGGATTTCATCATAGAGAAAGGTATGTGGAAGTAAAAAGAAGAGGCGAAAAAATTTCTAGTTGCATCAGAGGAAACAAAATTTGATGTTTTATCTTAAGATAGAGATGTTGCTCAATCTTCTAACTCAAGGAAGGTGAAATTTAATGACATGGGTGCTCATCCTAACATGTCGACCACTCTATCGAGATCCTTTGCCTAAATGGGATGACCCAATACATATTGAGAGGGTAGCTAAAGATCCTCCTTTGATGATCCTGAAAGGGAGTGGTGTAGCAGAAGTCTTAAAGGAAGAGGATCTACCAATCAATGCAATGAAAGAGAGGACCTATAACTATCTCGCCAATAAGAATCAAGATCTATGTGTGGATACTTTGTTAGACCCAAACACAACACTTTCCTCCAAGTAAGCCTTGAGGAAATCTTTCAAACTCATGGAAGGTGGCAATATTAGAGAGGAGGATGAGGATTATTTGCCCAATGGTGTTGAGGAACAAGAGGAAACAAAGGATCCTTAAGAGGGTCCATAAAAGCAAGGAGTAAGTCAAAATATATCAAAAAAAACTTTTAGATTGTGGGGAAGGCAAGGGGAAGGGTAGGAAGACAAATCAAGAGAAGATATACATTGATGGGGTTGTGGAGAAACAATTAGAAATCTCTAGGGTGATGAGATCAAGAAAGGGAGTCTTGCTTCTCAAGGAGCCATGAGGCTCCTATCATGAAGGTTAGGGCTTAAATGCCCCTAAAAAATGGCGCTTGGTCAATCTTGTCTAGAGATTTTGGATATTAAAATACTCATGATTTAGGAGGCTAAGATGATGAACGTTGAGGTCTACAATTTTTTAGAAGAATAGTGAAGTTTTAATAAGTGGAGTTGGTCCAACCAATGGGCACTTCAAGAGGCTTGGATACCTTTTGTGGGCCTCAATTATTCATCATAAAGAAATTTGCATAGGGTCATGATTGATTGAGGTACAAGGTAAGGAGCCTATCATCAAATCTATAGTGTATTTTAACCAATGTATATTGCTCAACTACTTATATCAAAAAGAGGGAGTACTAGGTAGACCTACATTCGATCATCGTTGCATATCCAAATGATTTTTATATCATAGGTGGTGGTTTCAATGTGATCTTACATATTTTTTAGAAGAAGGTTGGAGTTTAAAGGAGGAATCAATCCTAAGCAAACTTTAAAGAGTGGGTTTAAAGGAATCATGTTTCAGAGCTTCATATGTCCAATGGCACCCATACTGCGACCAACATAAGGCTTGGCTTTAGAAATATAGTTGAGAAACTAGATAGATTTATTTGTTATGGTAATTTTCGGTCTTTTCCCTTTTGGGTTGAAGAGAACTATCATTCCATGCCCAGATTCATATCATTATCCAATCCAATTGGACATTGTATCCTAGGAGAAGAGGTTTTATAGATGTTTGTTCGCATTTGAGAATATGTGAATGAAGGACCCAAACTTCATCAATCTAGTAAAAATTTGGTGGAGATAGGAACACTTTGTAGGCTCCTAAATTTTCATTCTTGTGACCAAATTAAAGTTAGTGGAGCATAATCTAAAACATTGGAATCGAACGTACTTTTAAAATATTTTTGGGACTAAGAGAACTCTAAAAGATATACTAAAATCCCTTAATGAAGAGGTCTTATTGAAGGGAATAGATCAAGAGAGGTTCCTAAACGAAAACAACCCATTAAAAAATATTAGTGGCATTAGTCACTAAGACACTTATTATTTTTCTTTTTTCTTTTCTTTTAATCCTATGTTTAAATATGTACATTTAAAAGTAGTGATGGTTGTGTTCAAAATTAAATTTAATAATAACACTTTTAAGTCAATGTTGTTTAAGGTTTTTCTATAAGAATAACTTATAAATAAGTACATAAAAAATATTTATTTGGAAATTCATTCAATTTTAATAGTCAAACAATTATTAATAATTTTATATTTTATAAACATATTCAAAATAATAAATATTGTTATTTATTAACAAAATTTTTATGAGGGAAAGGTCCCTAAACCCAATAGCTTAGATATTCTCTCCCAGAGCATGGGTGGATACAATACATTTTTTTGACCAAGAGGATATCATGTAAATATATAATAGCTACAAATGAAATATTAAATATATTAAATAAATTTTTATTTTAAAATATAATAATATTCAAAATAATTAATATTGTTATTTATTAACAGTTTTTTAATGAGGGAAAGATCCCTAGACCCAATAGCTTAGATATTCTCTCCTAGAGCATGGGTGGATACGATACATTTTTTTTACCAAGAGGATATCATGTAAATATATAATAACTACAAAGGAAATATTAAATATATTAAATAACTTTTTATTTTAAAATAATTATATTTTAATTAATCTTTTCCATAAATTTTCTAAAGTCAATATAGATGGAATGACAACCATATACATAAAAATTTAAAATTAGATGTAGGTCCTTGTTGTAACTAATTGAGAATGGTATTTGAGAGTATATAGTTTCCTTTTTGTAATTGGTGATTAAACTCTTTAAGAAGTAGTTTTGATTGGATTTTGAAATTCATTACTACTTTTTTATACTTGATACTATTTTGGATTTTCTATATTGAATGACACTATTCTAATATTTTATCAATGATCAGTTGCATTGGTTGTTACATTTTCCTATTTAGATTGATTGTTGTTGCATTGTTCATCATTGTAGTTGTTTTTATTTTTTCTTTCCTTGATTAGTGGCATTACCAAGGTTAGAATTAGAACTCAGATTATGGTTAGGGTTCAAATTGGAAATAGGGTTAGTGTTACAAATATAATTAAAGTTAGAATTAAAATTACACTTAGGGTTAGAATTATGATTTATGCATGTTTGTATGTGCGTATGTATGTATGTATGTATGTATGTATGTATGTATGTATGTAGATGTATGTATATGTATGTATGTATGTATGTATGTGTGTATGTTTGTATGTATGTATGAGATGTCATATTATGTTTGTAAAGTATAATCAGGTATAAATTATTTTAAAATAATATAACATTACTTATTTAAATATATAAATACTCATTTTCAAAAAATTATGGTGAAAATTAATTTAATATCTTACATGTTGCAAGTAGATATTACTAATATATTCCTCATTTTACACATATATTTAATATATCTTTTTTGAAACATCTATTTCACTTATAAATCAATACCAAAAAAGAAATCTCCCAAGTACATATCTCTCAAGATAAAAAATTAGAAGATAAATAGGGGAGAGGATCTAGTAGTTGTGCACCCTAACTTCGCGCTTCTCAAAATCCTACGTGGAAATTTCAAATCACTCCCATTTTTTTACAATAGCTTACTTGGCAAGTCCCTAACTTATAACTAAGTTTTTAGGGCCACGTCATCAAGTATGGTGCCATATCAACATGCTTTTTACCAAGGTGTCCAAAACAGCCCAAAAAAGTGAGACCAATAGACATGCAAAAGAGGCCCCAATACTTGTACAACTGATGTGGCATCACATGATTGGTTAATTTTCACAACTAATGGTACATTTCCTAACAATAACAACTTTAAAGTCACAATTATTAGTGCATAAACACACAAAAATTGATATTTTATGTTTCAAACAATAGTTTTTATTTGAACATTATTGGAGCAAAAAGTATCAACAAACCTCACAACAATTCATACATGCTCAACTACTGGTGCTCTTCCCCTATATTGAATTACATGAACATCCGCCTCCGCCCTACACAAGTAGATTGCGTCATTAATAACCATTATTTAAAATACATCAACATGTACATAATGAGGCTTACTTTTAACGTACATGATGAGGTTCACTTTTTATCTACTTTAAGCTCAAGCTATCTAGGTTGTTTATCCCTCTCATCACAATACAAGGACAGATTATAGGAAATTGATGGTTCAGCAATCAGTAAATATAACTAGTAAATATTTTGAAAACTCAACTTCAGGCAAGGTCTAGTTTGGCTCATTTCTAGTAAGCATTGGGGACCACTACTTACAATTATTGTGGCATGTGAATACAAAAAGACAATACAATCCCCTCTATAAACATTAGCTCTCTCTATCTCCAAACCCACTTCTTCAACCACTTGATAAATCCTACAGATAGAGTGAGGCATTCTTGAAGCAATAGTTCTTATTATCCATACATGTGTTAAAATAGCATATGACCCCTCAAGACCCCATATGACCCATTAGGACATCATTTGGTCTTAAGTGGTCATATGGTGTGCTAAGGGGTCATGTCGTGTACTAGGAAGTTAACAGGGGTCTCCTAAGGGGTCATATGGTGTTGTTCGGGGTCATATAGGGTCCTAAAGGGCCACACATGTGTTAGAACACCACATGACCCCTCAAGACCCCATATGACCCATTAGGAAATCATTTGGTCCTAAGGGGTCATATGGTGTCCTAAGGGATTATATCATGTACTAGGATGTTAAAAGGGGTCTCCTGAGGGGTCATATGGTGTCGTTAGGGTTCATATGGGGTCCAAAGGGGCTACACATGTGTTAGAACACCATATGACCCCTTAGGATACCATATAATCCATTAGGATATCATTTGGTTCTAAGGGCTAATATGGTGTCCTAAGGGGTTATGTCATGTACTAGGATGTTAAAAGGGGTCATATGGTATCCTAAGAGGTGATGTCATGTACTAGAATGTTAAAATAGGTCATATAGTGTCCTGAGGGGTCATAAGGTGTCCTAAGAGGTCATATGGTGTCATTAGGGGTCATATGGGGTCCTAAGGGGCCACACATGTGTTAGAACACCATGTGACCTCTTAGGACACCATAAGAGAGAGTATTAAAAAGGCTAAAGGGGGACAAAGGGGTAGAGGTCCTAAAAGGACTTAAGGGGAGAGATAGAGAGAGGGAGGGAGAGAGGGGGAGAGAGAGAGTATTAAAAAAGATTAAATGGGACAAAGGAGGAGAGGTCCTAAAAAGACTTAAGGGAGAGAGAGAGAGAGAGAGAGAGAGAGAGAGAGAGAGAGAGAGAGAGAGAGAGAGAGTTAAAAAAGCTAAAAGGGGACAAAGGGAGAGAGGTCCTAAGAAGACAAGAAGACTTGAGAGAGAGAGAGAGAGAGAGAGAGAGAGAGAGAGAGAGAGAGAGAGAGAGATAAAAGGGGACAAAAGGAGAGAGGTCCTAATAAGACTTAAGGGAAGGGAGGGATTTAGAGAGAGGTAAAGGTAGGGAGAGAGAAAGGGAGGGAGGGAGGGAATACAATATGCGAAGATATTGAGAGATGATATATATATATATACATATATACATGTGTGTATATATAGATATATACATGTGTATATATATACATATATATGTTAGAAATTGACACTCATCCAGTTTAGTTGTGTTGTCATTGATGCCAGCACATATCATTTTGGGTTGGACACTTACCCAGTACTCACCGGTATTTATGATTTGGCAAGTGGCATTCAGGGAACTCACAAACTAGGAACTGGTACATAAGGCTGACATAGGAGATTAATCCGACAGGTCTACATGGTAGCAATCAACGGCATCGATCATGAACTTTAATGTATTTATTTTTGTTTAGGTCGACATGTAAATAAATTGTAATATCATTGTAAGACAACATAAGGCATTTATGTTTATGTTTGGGAAGGGTATTTAAGTCAGCCCAGTTAGGATATTTTGGATATGATGATGATATGAGGAGATTGAGAGATATACATATGATGCGAGATATTGTTTGAACATTATTGATCGGCTATATGCGAATATAATATTTTATAGTCGGTCTTAGTTATTGATTTTAAGGTTTGGGATGTAGAGCAAGTTACCGGTAAAGGAGGACATAGTGGAAACCGGTATAGTGAGTGCTTGAATCAGAACTCATCTAGCATAGCAAATGCATACTCTAAGTTCAAAATTTTGTATGTAAACCAGTATTTGGTGCTTGTAGTCAGTGAGGCTCCTTTTTTGATGAGCACTATGCTCTAGGTTGTTGGCCTTCATGCATGTGCAGGCCCCTATTGTAACATTTACTCATTTGGCCAGTGGATAGATATTGTGGGTCACCAATCCCACTGTGGTTTTTCCTCTTTGAGGTTTTCCACATAAATCTATGTGTTATGGTGTATATTCTTGTGGTGCATTATTTATACTTGTTATATTCTTTTATGGTTACCGGTTACTAAAACACTTTGTTAATAAGGTTAAAATTTATCTTGTCGGTAGAACACTAATTCACACCCCCTCCCCCCCTCTTAGTGTTCTTGGATTCCAACAATTGGTATCAAAGCCTGGTGCCTTGGAGTAAGTCTAACAACTTAAGGAAGATCCTGAATCCAAAATCCATGGAGATGAGTCTTGAGACACAACTTGAAGTATCTCTTGAAGACTATGATGCTGAAAGGATGAAAAATTTGAAATTACAAGATGAGTTGAACTCTGCAAAGGAATTCATTCTTATCCTACAAGAGAGGTTGTCATCTGCTCAAGCTAGAAGAAAGGAACTTTTAAAAAATCAGGATGATAAAGAGAAGAATGCCTTTAAAGAACAATGTTAGAAGCTAATTCAGGAGAATACTATCATGAAAAATGAAATGCAAGGCCTAACTATGAGGATGTCCAAGGATATTGAAGAGTGGAAAAATAATGAAGAAATTCTTGGTAGATCTCTGAAAGACAGATCTAGGGAATGCATTAGGCTAGCACATGAGAATGATATGTTGAGAACCGAACTAGTGTAATCCTAGAATAATGAGATGGATTTGGAAAGATTGATAACAGTCCTAAGAGGAGATCTGGATACTACAAATGAATACAGAGACAAGTTCAAGGACAGTTCTTCAATTTGAGCAAAGTGAAAGATTTGGTACTGCAAATGAAGTTGAAACAACTAGTCAGAAGGAGAATCCACTTGTCAACCAGAAATCACCGGTAAGGTAATCCATTGCACATAAATTCAATGGTAGATGTTTTGTTTGCAATAAAATTGGACATAAGGCAAGAAATTATAGAAACAAAGAAAATCAGGATAATAATGCAGTTCCCTATCAGTGTTCAAATTGTAAGAAGTATGGTCATAGGATAGAAGATTGTAGAGCGAATGTGAGATGTTATGCATGTGGAAAGTTTGGACGTATGGCTAATAAATGTAGGTCAAGGAATGATCAAGGATATAGTAAGGCAATTTAGAAAAATAACGTCACTTGCTATGCATGCAACAAAATAGGACATATTGCTAAATTCTGCAGAAGCAAGAACAATCCAGTAGGAAATGATGAAAAAGGAAATAGAAATTTGATGATATCCAAAAGGAGTATGAGAGGAAATGGGTTAGGAAATCTAAAGATCAACCAATAGAGACAATTAACTCGGTTACTCAATCAACATAGCAGAATGTTCTTGCACCAACAGAAGACTCATCTGGTAACTAAGGCATTAGCCTTAGGGGGAGGAAAATTAATGATAGATCTTGCATTACCCCTGGTAGTGGTCTGAAAGCTTGTTTTAGATCTTGGAGAAGTCAGTCTGAAGGTTTCCCAGCACTAAGGTCATGGATTTTGAATCCGGTATCATAGACTGGGACACATTTACATCAATGAGAAATTAGGGTTTTCGTAAAATAAAAGAGAAATGTTGGTTCATTTTTTATCACACAGAATTCAGAGCGAAGCGGAGTGAGTTCAAGGCAATTCAAGGTGATCAAAAAAAATTTCAAGCGAATTCCAGTGCATTTGGTGCAGATTTTCAAGAACTTTCACTGGTGACGGTTGTGAGGTATTTTATTAGTTTCTGGACTATCTTTTATTTATAATGGCTTTTGGATCTACTCCGTCTCCGGTAGGTGTGGCTTCCCCTGTTGTTGTTGACATCAAGGACCGTCCACACCCGATTTTCACACAATTCCCTCATATTGTGAAGGTTGATGATTCAATCGGCATATTTTCTAGGGTTCTAGATGGAGTTTTGTATGTTGAAGATGTTCGTGCATATATCCACTGCACTCTACAGGATTTAGGTTTAGCTGAGATCAAAATAATGTACATGAAAAATCTGCTGGATAGAAGGGGATTGATGAAACCGGAATTTCAAATTCTGAAGGATCAAGGTTTCATAGACATTTTGGAGATGCTGAAATTTGAAGATGAAATGATCTGGTATGTACCAAGCCATGTTCATGGGGAATTCATATGGTTGGACTGACCCTACAAAATCACCAAGGAGGCTATTCGTGCAATCATCGGTTTACCCCAAACTGGTCAAACTCCTGGAAGGAAGAAAATACCTAACAATGAGGTTGAGAAGTTAACTGGTGCAACTTTTGACAACCGGTCAATGAGGATAAGCCCTATCAGAGAAAAAGTTGTTCAATTTGTAAGCATGATCATCAATTACAAGGTAACCCAATCAAACTGATTGAACTCTGTTTCATGTTCATGCATTTACTATGCTCATCAGATGGTCAAAGGAAATGATAGGTATGATCTCTATCAATGGATGTACGAAGAGATTATTTTAAACCTAGGGAAGATTATGGGTAAAAAGAAAGGTGTCTTTCGGTATGGCAGTCTTGTTGTTTGCTTAATGCTTTTATTTTTGAATGAGTTATCGAGATCCGGTAAAAGTCAATGGGAATTTGATATATCGGTAGGAAAGAAAATAAAGAATGCTATAAGAGGTTTAGGACATGACAAGGAGGGGGACTCCATTCTATGGGGTTATTTCAAATCATTTCACAAGGCTATGAAGAAAAGAGAGAGAGTGCCAAAACATATTGTTGATAAGTACTCTACTGAAATATGCTTTATGGTTAAGAAGGATGAAATATTAATGGAAGCAGTGCAACCACAAAAGATCTGGATCACTAAGATGGGTTATGAGGTTGATGTTGATATCTTGGACTTATATGCCAAGACTCTGATTGATGGCTCGGTTGATGAAACTGAGAAAACCTTTGGGACAACAAAGCAGAAGGAATCTGAAGTTCAGATAGGTTTCAGTCAGAAGAAAAGGGAAGAAAAAATCAAGAAGGTTGGGGAAGCTATGGAGAGGGTGTCCTCTAAAATCAAGAAGATCATTGGATTGGCAGAAGGGGCATCTCTGGCAACAGTTCAGAATCCACCAGTAGCAACAACCGGCAAGGGTATACCGAAGAGGAAGAAACCAGAAACTTATATTGCCCCTATTGAATTTGGTTTTGATACTGATGTTGTGCCCCCAAAGATTCCCCAGACATACATTAGGGTACAAAGAAAGAAGCATGTGGAAGGAAAGATACAGAAAGTGAAGGTCACTCCTCCGGCAGCCCCTAAGAAAATTTTGAAGGAGAGGGAACCAATAGAGAAGAGGAAATCGGTTAAAGAATCTACTTCTACTCCCGACAAGAAGAAGAAATTTGAATTAGATATTGCTCTCGAATCCAGTAAGAGTATTGAGGTCACTCCTCTTGCAGTTGCTGAATTAATAGATTAAATAACTAAAGATGGAATTTTGAGTAATATCCAACATTATTATGAACATATGGATGATAAGGATCAAATGGAGATTGAGGAAGTAGTTTTGTTATATTTAGATATATATATAAGAAGGTATTACATGAGATTGAAAATCAAATACCAGGAGACTTGTACAATAAGCTAGATGCTAGGAGATTATCTACAGTTGAAGAGGATAAAAATATAAAGTTGCAGGAATTATTAACTATCTATGGTGCAATAACTGATGAGGAGTTACAACAGTCTCTTGAATATGCCAATAGAACAATTTTTCAGAGCAGACATCGGCATATGAGTCTCATGGTAGGTAGAGTAAATGAAATAGCTAAGGAGACCCACAAGGTATTGGTTAAATTCTTTGTAGACAAACCAGATTTCTTTACTGCACCGATATTTTTGCCTAAGTCTGGTAATGAAGACATATATGTTGATCTGGTAAGGGAAAAGGTATATTGGGTATGGATTCACCGGTTTTGGGACAGAAACTAACAGAGGATATTTCTCTGGCGGTATCATCTATACATAATGTAGAGAAACTGGTAGATAACTTTGAAGTTGTGCATGATAAGCAGGATACAACAGAACAGAACATTCTGAATGTAGAGGTTATTGATGTGGACACAGATAATAAATAGGTTGAGGATGTTGAACCTCCGACAACAAATGTACATACTGAAGAGGCTAAGGTTGAGATGGTTACTGCACCCAGTGGTGAACCACCAGTGCTAGTCAGCAAGTTGGAGAGTCTAGTCATTCATTATTGGAACTTGGCTTATCGGGTCAAGTTGATTTTGAGTAGAAGAACATTGAGAAGCTGATAAGTTTTGAATTAATGTTTTTTGTAGCTCAAAAGTTGAGGAATGATGGATCAGAAGACAAGCAGGTCATTGAGCAGGCCATTTCGATTTTGCAATAGCTAGTTCTAGGATACTCTAGTTCGGTAGCTAGACCCTCTGGTAAGATTAAGAGTTTGACTGAACATATTGCTAAAGAGTTTCAAACTCTTCAATAGATATCAAACCAACAATTGATAGAGATACAATGTAGCTAGGAAGGTCATCTGTGAGAATATGCTCATATGAGACAAGCTCAAGATGACAGAGCAACTTACAAAGATTGATGAGGCTCTTAATCAGTGTAGTTGTATATATAGGTCTTGTACTAACACCGAAAAACTTACAGCTGACTTGGATTTGGAAACAAAAGAAACAAAGGCCCACTTGGAGCATTTGGCTAATAGTTTTGATGGTACTCAGTCATTGACCAGCGTCATTGATGGTCAAATTTTCGTTATAGAATCTGAGATATCAACCTTGGAGAAAGATATGGACAAATTAATCCGACGAGGTAGGGAATTGAGAGGATTGGTAAGTCCCAAGTTGAACAATTTATTACTCCATAAGAGGGAAAGTCTAGAATTGATGAATAAACCCACGCTGTTGGATCTAATAGAAGAAGAACTACATGCATACATTCTTAATGGGTTTTTAACTATTTTGGGACCCTTAAAAACAAGTTGGGATACTTACTTAGGATTTTTGAAGGGTGCTTACCTGTATATATTCAAGTACATCCAGATCTGGTAAACGCATTTTGATTTAATTCTTTCATTCTTTTGCCCTGCCTTTGTCATTGATGCCAAAGGGGGAGTGGTTATTGTGAAAAATGTCAAGGGACATAAGAAGTAATGTATAGCTCAGGGGGAGCAGGGTCAGTTTTGGTCATCGGTTTTTGGGAGGAACTGGGACAGCACTTCAACAATTCATTTTTCACATGAGTGTTGCCATCAATGCCAAAGGAGGAGATTGTTGGCAATTGATACTCATCCGGTTTAGTTTTGTTGTCATTGATGGCAACACATATCATTTTGGGTTGGACACTTAACCAGTACTCATCGGTATTCATGATTCGGTAAGAATATCTTATAGAATAATAAATATTTATTTGGATATTCATTCAATTTTAATGGTCAAACAATTATTAATAATTTAATATTTTATAAACATATTTAAAATAATAAATATTGTTATTTATTAACTATTATTTTATGAGGGAAAGGTCCCTAGACCCAATAGCTTAGAATTCTCTCCCAAAGCATGGGTGGATACAGTACATTTTTTGACCCAAGAGGATATCATGTAAATATATAATAACTACAAAGGAAATATCAATAATTATTTTAGGATATCATCAAGAGGCCACCCTTGAGGATATCTTATAGTACATTTTTTGACCCAAGAGGATATCATGTAAATATATAATAACTACAAAGGAAATATCAAATATATTAAATAAGTATTTATTTTAAAATAGTTATATTTTAATTTATTTTTTCATAAATTTAGTTAAGTCACAATAGAGATGGAAGTGACAACCATATACATAAAAACTTAAAATTAGATGAAGGTCCTCATTGTAACTAATTGAGAATGGTATTTGAGAGTATATGCTTTCGTTTTTGTAATTGGTGATGAAACTCTTCAAGAAGTAGTTTTTATTGGATTTTGAAATTCGTTACTACTTTTTTGATACTTGCTACTGTTTTGGATTTTCTATATTGAATGCCACTATTCTGATATTTTATCAATGATGAGTTGCATTGGTTGTTAGATTTTCCTCTTCAGATTGATTGTTGTTGCATTGTTCATCATTGTAGTTGTTTTTATTTCTTCTTTCCTTGATTGGTGACATTACCAAGGTTAAAATTAGAACTCAGGTTAGGGTTAGGGTTCAAATTAGAAATAGGGTTAGTGTTACAAATAGAATTTAAGTTAGAATTAAAATTACACTCAAGATTAGAATTAAAAGTAGGATTAGAATTATGATTTACGTATGTATGTATGAGATGTAGATTATATTTGTAAGGTATAGTCATATATAAATTGTTGTAAAATAATATAACTTTCCTTACTTCAATATATAAATACTCATGTTTAAAAAATCATGATTAAAATTGATTTAACATCTAACATGTTGCAAACAGATATTACTAATATATTTCTCATTTTACACATGTATTTAATATATCTTTTTGAAACATCTATTTCACTTATAAATCAATTAAAAAAAAATCCACCGAAGTACATATCTCTCAAGATAAAAAAAAAAAATTAGAAAACATGAACATCCAACTCCGCCCCAGACAAGCAGATTTCAACATTAATAAACAATATTCAAAATACATCAACGCGTACATTATTAGGTTTACTTTTAACGTACATATGAGGTTCAGTTTTTTATCTACGTTAACCACAAGCTATTCGGGCTGTTTACGGACAGCTGATGGTTCAGCGATTAGTAAATAATTTGTAAAGTCAACTTCAGGCCAGGTCTAGTTTGGCTCATTTCTAGTAAGTAATCATGGGGGCCACTATTTAAAATTACTGTGGCGTGCACATACAGAAAGACAATGCAATCCCCTCTGTAAACATCTGCTCTCTCTATCTCCAAACCATGACCTTCAACCACTTGATAAATCTTGCACAGAGAACGAGGCATTCTTGACGCACTAATTCTTATTATAACTACTTCATTGTTATAAATCTCAATACCCACATCAATGGCTGATGAATTCTGATCCGTTAATAACTGGGTCTTCTTCTTCTGAAGCTCTTGGGCTTTGTTTTGAAGATTCTGGATATACTTACCCGTTTCTTCTATTATGCAATCCCTTGCTAACTGAAATATAACACAAACTCATGAAATTAACACCAGTGGAATGGGAGTGTGAAGTTAAAACAATAGTAAGTTGAACAAAATAAGATTATCTCCTTGGGAAACTGTCATCGAATTACCTTTGGAGCAATGGAGATAGGCAGCAGAGATTGCAAAGTGCAGAACATATGTCTCATCTTTTTCCTCCTTATGTTTTCAGATAACGCTATACTCTTATTTCTTTTGCGTTTCATTGCTTCCTCTGGATGTAGAATCAGCTGTTGTGTATTTTCATCATCCAGATTGTTGTGATGAAGCCTAACAGCACTAGGTGGATCCATATCATGTTCAGGATAAGAGACCCTGGAAAAGAATAGACTATACAGATCTTCTGCCATTGTTATTCTGTTAGAATCTCCCTCAAGGCGCTCTGCTTTGCACACTTTTTTATACACCTCTAGGTCAGAAGCTTCATGTAAAACTCCTCTGTCCTAATTAGAGAGTACTTTTTAATGTGAATGAGGTGTAAAATTATCTTTGTTTGACTGAGTATTATATGTAAACAAAATTATATTCAAACAGAATTTATATAAGTTCAATAATTGCCTTGGACAAATATTAGACATTTTTTAATAGAAAATTAAGAATTTGAAAGATGTCTTGTTGAAAAACAATTTGAAAGTGATCTTGGTTGACTATATCTATGTATATACAATTAGCCTTTTCATATTGATCATTTAATTAAGAATAATTTTAATTTTTTAAAATATTTATTAATATAAATTAATAATTATATTTAATATGTAATAGTTATGTAGGTAGAGATTTGTTATGAGTATTATTATTATTTAATCTTGAAATTAATTTATAATAAATTATGTATTTCATTCAGTATATTTAAATTGACGAAATGATTTTCAGTAGGTATAGGTTGTTTGTTTTGCATTGAAAGTTGTTTGTGTCAATCCTCTCCCATGGACAATCGAGCTTTTTTTAGTAGTTGCATTTCCATCCTGATTCAAGATTTGGATCAAGTGTCATCTATCAAATACATTGTTGGGACATCTTATGGGACAACAATATGGCACAATTTTAGCAATGATTGCTACATTGAATTGTATCTTTCATCAATTTGGAAACTTTAACCTTTTTAACAAAATCAAAATTATAGAGCCAAACAATTTTAGCTAGGAAGTACTTATGTCACATTCCAAAACTTGTGTCGATAATGATGACCAAACTACATTTTAGTCCTTTATATGTTTTTTCTTGCAAACAACTAGTTGATAATGCATAACAGGTGTAAGCTTAATTCTTTAAAGCTTCTAGTTACAAAATGTAATATAAAACATGTGAAAGGGAAAATCTCTTTAGACTATGAGGATGAGCAACTAGCTTGCATAGTTCTCATATGCATTACATATACAAATTAAAATCCCCTTGCACAAAATCTAGGTTTTATAAATAGTCCCAACAAAAAATTTATGCCTAACCACTTTTACTATGAATTTGTTGAGCGAGCTAGATATCCTTGGGCATTATATTGGCCTATTGGTATGAATTGCATACAAAACGGTGTTTTCAAATAAGATCACAAAATAAGCATCTAGAACTTTGTTTTGTAAAGACAACATGGCTTTGAAAACATAAGTTTATCTATAAGATAAAACAATGGCAAGGGCTTAGAAAAAATAGGAAGTGTGTCACTATATGAGAAATCGATGATAAAAGTCATTGATGGTGACAACACAATGAGAAAGTGTGTGTACTAGTAGTGTAAAGAAATGTATTAACTACCATCTAAACCTTGGTTCCTTTATCATAAATCTTGGGTTGAATCCTTGATTGTCTATTGGTAGTAACAAAATAAGCCTTGCCCTAAAATTCATCATCTCCACCACATAAATCTAGCCTTAGTGGTTCAAATATTACCTAAATAATACACATGATAAAATGTGGCACCACAGAACCCATGCCATGTAAAAAAGACCGTATTCTCATGTTTATGACTTGAATCCCTATGGCAGTATCACCCATGCCCTTATTCTTTCCTTAGACATGCCTAGTGACAACAAAGTGGGCATATAGCTCTTAGACTGATTGGTTAACCAATTGTTTTAAGGTCCAGTACCATGGTAGCATTATAATTTTGAGAAAAATCACTTGCTACTAAACAATACATAAATAATAAATGAAGGTGTGTGCTTATTAATTCATATTAGGCAATAACACTCCTACCTAGAAAGGTTCACCTTGCCTTCCTAAAGAAGATTTAGTCAAAAGGACCCTCATGAAACACCAACATTTTAGTTATTCATCTCAATATTGTATAAACTCATCTATGCCTCTCCATATTGTCAGACTCTTTAGACTAAATCATCGTTAAGGTTGTGGAGTGTCAGCCCCTCCATAGTGTCAGACTCTATAGAGTTATTCTCAGCCCCTCCACCAGTAAAATGGTTCGAAGGCAAGTCATGGATTTCCCCCCGCCAGACTTCCATTGGCTTCAAGGCTCAAGGCAAGGTAAAGTTTTATAGCAAGTCATGGTGGTCCTAAGTGAGTCGCTTTCTCAGGAATGAAATGACTATACTTGTACGCGATCCAGTCATGTAGCTGCAATACTGAGACAATGTCAACACTGAGCGGCGTAAGGCAACGGCTGTAGAAAATAGTACGTCACACCTTTAAACAGGGCCTAAACACCCCTATGACTTGATGAAAGGAAATGGGTCGTAGATTGGCCAAATTCGTCATTAAACCCCGACTGCGCCCCCATTTCCCGGTAATTATCCAGGTAGCCTTGAGATGGAACTACCCCCAGGTACGTAGTTTCGGATCAATTACAGATCATATACCCATGATTGCTAATTATGTATGAACTAGTTGATTATACTTCAAGATATTTAGGTAGGGCCGCCAGAAAGCGGAGGTTGGGCGGGGGCGGACCACAAGGGAAAAGGAAGGGGGTTTGGCAACACTAGCGGCCGATTTGGTTTATCTGTCAGCATCCTCTCACGAGGGATCAAGTCCTTGCCCCATCCACCTCCAGTCTTCAGGCCAGTCAGAATCTCTGCCCGTCTTCAAGTCTTGGAGTCTTCGTTAATCTGTGGAGACCACTGTCAGCATCCTCTGGGTTTTTGGTCTTTTATCTGGAGGGCACTGTCGGCATCTTCTCACAAGATCAGCCCTGGCAGCCTCATTGCTTGAGGGCACTGTCAGCATCCTCAACCCTTTTACAGCTTATGGGCACCTGAGGGCACTGTTGGCATCCTCGCTTAGGATTATCCCTGTCAGGGCATCCTCGATCGATGGGTATTTCATTTCTCCCGTTCGCTTCAGGCATGGATCAAGGCATGCTCCGGTGGCTCCCAGTACATCGCAGCTTTACAAGGCCTAGCTCGCAGCTACGGCTTGACTGGAATTGACTTTCCCATGCCTTCCCATGCTTCCAATGTTTCCATGCTTCCCATGTTTTCTGAACCCAGCGAGAAGCTGCTTCCCATGTTCCCATGCTTCCCATGTTGTTTACCCCACCTTTTCAGAAGTACATTATCATAACCCTCACTTTGTCGTTTTCAGAAGTATCAACCAATGCCGAGCATCAACCAGTAGCACCATCACATCAATCAGAAATCTTTAGCAACATCAAATTGAAATCGATCAGCATTATAAAAGTTTAGCAACATCAAATTTTAAATGATTAAAACAACCCTCATAATTATGGGGTCCTTTTCCTAGTTATGATGAACAAGCTATATTACATTTTCCATCTATCAACTATCTAATAAAAAATGATACATCAAAGCAATAATGTAAACACATTTTATCCAAGCAACTTTATTTTGTCATTGTGAACTGCCATGCTTCAAGACTTTTAAAATGTGTAAAACTACATTTAAGTCTAATATTACCTATATTTTTCTAAAGAAATGAATAAATAAAAATTATGCATATAAATATCAATCAACTTTACTTACATCACGTTTTTGACTAAAACAAAATTTTGAATAAGACATTTTATCAAAATCAATCTATATATAAATATTCATATATTATAAAAACTATTCACACTATAGAACTCTTTTTAAGCTATTACTATAACAGTCAACATAAAAGTTTAATCATTCATAATATTCTGATCAAATCACTTCTATTTTTTTTTTTTAAAAAGCAAACCACAAATTAATAATACAAACTTATTTGTCATCATTATATGATAAGATGTTTATAACTTGATTAATGATAACATTACCTTTTTTATTCATAAATTCTTTCATAATAGATCCTTCTTAGCTCCAACATCTTTTCCTTTATGCAACTGGAACAAAATTTACCAAGCTTAACATTATAGCTTACAAAAATCCAGAAGAGGAAAAATGTACAAGACCCGCTTCAGCGTCGAACCCGCAAGCACCTTCCTTTTATTAGTAATAAATCTCCGATTCATAGTATATACGGCCTTTAGGGAGTCGAACCTGCAACCACTTGCAATACAACTAGAATGTACGGAAGCGTTTAGCTTCCAATACACGTGGAACACACCACACCACAATAGCCCCTGATTTATCTGCATGTGACGTTGCGTATTTGGAAACATTTCAGTCGACAATAAGTACATCAGTACTGTTTGTACGGTACTCTTTTTCCAAATGACAGCTCATGGTTATCTGTCACTAGTAATTCGTATCATGAGGTGGTGTAGTAACAAACACTCCAACCTTTATTTTCTAAAGTATGTTACACGTTTCAAATTTGACATAATTAAAAAGTAATTCACTAGTATTTGTCGATAACAAATTATTGATCAATTTTAACATTACATATTTAATTATATAATAATAATAATATAAATTCATATATGTTTTATGTTAAAAAGTAGTTAACTATCAACTAGTTTAGATGTCTTGATACGGACTTGAAATAATAGTGAAATCAAAATTTAATACTGGAATTAATTTCGTTTTTATACATAAAAGGAAGAAATGACTTAATTCCATTCTTATATTTATTTTTTCAATTGTAAATGTTTTTATCTCAGCACTACAAATAGGTGTCTATTCACATTTTTTATTTGTTACTCAAAATAACAAGAGGTTGCTAGTAATGTCAAGATATCCTCACCAAGGACAAAATTTTAGGTAACCTTACTACCAATTAACATCTTGATGACCATTTATATTCTTGGTTATTCTCAAATGTTATATAATGGTTAAAAAGGAAACATCATTGGCTACAAAAGTAAACAAATATAATCATCTAAAAAATCTTATATTTATTATTGTATTTTAGAACAAAAAAGGGTCATTTGGCCCTAAAAATTTAAGGCCAACAAGCAACATTCCTAAAAGATTGAATGATATTTGATCCCCAAATTCAATTTTTTTCTAATCATGCAAGGCATTTTGTGTCCATGTTCTCACATCTCTTTTTTAAGAAAATATGCTAAAATTCTACTACATATAACCAAAATACAACTATTGAATTTCCCATGATAAATCATGCACCACAACTTAATCTAGAAATTTAACTACTTAAATAAAAGGAGAATGAGGTATAATTTTAAAGGTAAATATAGAAAAGCATTCATGAAAAAGCCATAACTCAAGCTAGAAATTTTGAAGTTGCTTGATACATAAAATAATTTATAATAAAGTCCTAGCTACTAAAGAGTGCTTATTCAACACAAATATGATCAAATCGTAGACTACCCAAAAATATACTAAATTCCAAATAATTTTAATATCAACAAACATACACTAGAAGCCAAATTCTAGGAGTTTAGAATATCCATGCATAAAAAATTAAATGGTTTTAACTTTACAACTTTATATATTCTACATAGAATCATTTATGAAAAATAGTTCAACTTCTTACTTTCAAAAGGAGACCTAGTGCTCAATGACAAAATAAAATATTTTAAAATTTGATGCAACCCTTATAAACTAATATCATTCAAAATCATATGAAATTAATCCATCCTTATTTGGATTTCTTCATGCAAAAATGCAAGACACTTAATATTAGATTCCACTTTGATGGCTTTCTACCACTGCCACTACTACTCATGTTCTTGAATTTTTGTATTACTTGAAGGTTGCAACCTACTCTCTATCCTCTCATTACTTAAAAAATAAAATTACCAATTTCCCTATTGTTGGGAGAGCTTAGCTTTGCATCCCTCATCATATTCATCATGTATTCCCATCGTTTTTATTATTTATGTTTAACTTATTTTATATCCCATTCATCCTATCCATGTTATCTATTATGAACTATTTTTTTCCTTCACTTACCATAATTCTGACATAATCCTTCAATGTAATCTTGATGTAATCCTTTAATTAGTTAAACAATTTATGAACCTTAATTTACCAAGAATATAAACTAAAATGTTCTTGTGAGAAATATTTAGTTTTAACATGAGCATAAATAAAAATTGGTCGCATGGCTATAAAAGAAAGTGTTATTAGGAAACCATTACCTCTCTTACAACAAGCAACAAATTCATATAAATTTCATCCTTAGGTTATAATCAACCTACTTCTTCATCTTCTCACTACTAGCATTCGGTTTCCTCTTCCTCTCACTATCAACCTTCTTCTTCTTTTCTTAATGTCTATTTTCCTTTCATTTTCTACATCCTTCTCCATCAACTTCTTCAAGCTATCTTTTTATCTTTTGTTTGGAGTATATGTTTTTTTGTTTCTTTGAAGTTGCTAGGTTTGGAAGAATATGTTCCTCCTTGTTGCTCCTTATCCTTCCTCTTCTCCTCACTACTACTTTTCTTGCCCACTTGAGAAATGCTTTCCTTGTGCTATAATTCATCATATCTTTGTTTCCCTCAAAAGAAATTTTTTCCTTCCCTTCTAAATGAGATGGTAGTGGATTTTAACAATCATGATAGGAGACCTTCTTAACATTGTTTCTCTAGTAAGAAATATTTTCTTATTTTCATCCATGGAAGAGTTAGAACAATCCATGTTGTAAAAAGAATAAAAGCACACATTTGTTCAATAGGACAAAAAATTCTTAGTCAAACACTAAGGAAAGAGGCAACAAAAATATATGAGAATGTCATGAGAAATGCATTAGTATGATCAACATAGGATATGGTTTGAAAGAGGAAGCCCATTGAAGATGTAGGTCACCTTTTTTCTTTACACATCATTAATTATTCTTAATTTAAATACAAATTTACTTCACCTAATTTTCCATCAAATTAATTATTTCCAATAATCATGTTTGGGAATAGGAGGGGAAACATAAATTTGTAAATATCTCAATTAATGGGTGCATGCCTACCTAGCATGTGTGCCACCAACAATAATAGTAAATTACAAATGCTACAATATTTTTTAAATTGAATTGGATTTAAAAGTTCTCTTTGGATTATAGATAAATAAATTAGCATACTAAGGTTATAAATATGAACACCAAAAAATAAACCAATCACTAGAATCATCGATGATAAGCATTGTATACAAATGATCTCTTTTAGTGGTAGATTTCTTTAGTGGTTATTGAAACTTTTTCATCAATAATTAAATAATAATATATATCATTAAACAACTTGAGATATGTTTTTCAATGCTTTTGGAGTTATAAGTTTAGTTAAGAAGCTTATTGGCTAAATAAATTTAATTAATTAAAATATAACTATTAAATTTAAATACTTAAATTTAAAAAATATATATAAATGAATTTAAGATACCAAAATGTTTATTTGTGACCACCTAATTTATTGTATGTGATTCTCTTGCATATTCATGATTATGTCTTTACTTGTCTTCGTCTATAGAAAATTCTTACTTGGAATCTGTTTACATTTGTTTTCATGTAAAATTAAATATTGAATTGGGATGCTATTGTTTCAAAAGTTCCTCGTTTTCTTGGCCTCATAATTGATATTATGTAATTTTTCATTAGTTGATTGATATTTTTTGGATTTTATGATGAAGTAAAAGATGAATTTTTAAAAAAATATTTTATCATTAGTGGCAAGTAAATAAATGTTGATTGGGTAGTTCTAATAAGGAAATTAAATAATTGACCTTCATAGTTCTTCTCTTTCCTTCTTTTGTGTGTTACTCTTGTGTTATTTGTTCCACTTGTCTTCCTACAATATTTTTTTTGTTTTGGAATTCTTCTCTTTACATCATATTTATTATTGTGTTTTTTTATTTAATTTTCTTCCTCCTCTTTTCTTTCAAAAAAATTGGAACCATTTCATAAGTTTCTTTTGAAGCTATGCACATCTAAAGTTACTTGTGTAGTTTATTCTTGGCCAATATAGTGGCTCTTGCAAGCTATTGATATTCATTAAATTTGATAACTTGGTAATGTTTTTTTCATGGTTTAGCATGAAAAGCCTATCTAAGCTTAAGCATGAGTATATGACCACCAAGGTAAATTACCTTATATTAAAAAAATTTCCTAATGAACATATTGTTGGTAGTATAGAAAGGAAAGAAAATGTATTAAAATAATTTGATAGTTTTTGTCTATTTACGTCATGTGATTCTTTCTATTTGGAAATTACTTAATGAATAGGTCATCTTTGTTTGGGGAAAAACTTGGTTTATATGTTACCTTCTATAGAATGTTGAAAAGGGGATATATTTATTTGTTCAAATAATAATAATATGCAAAAGAAAATTCTCAAGTTTTTTGAAATGTTAAAAATATCTATTTAAATAATTTTATTGGCATCCTATTACTAGTCCCGATGAAGTGATTTTAAAATCCTCTCATAGATGACTGAAAATTTGAGATATTCCTCCTATTACTTGGTTTTTACTCCACCTTTTAAAACCTTTTGGTGATGTATTAAAGATGGAAGAACTATCGTTCTCCTTACCTCATATAAATATTAGGGTCTTGATACCCTTAAGAATAATGTTAGTTTTCCCAATTCAATGTCACTTCCTTTGCATGACCTAATTCATTCTAAATACAAGGTGACAACCACAAGGGTCTTAGTGCCTATTTTATTATAAAAATGGTCTTATGAGAGCGGATTTATCATTATTAAATAAAATCCTAAAGAAAACCCCACTTATATTAATGATAAACTAATTTGAATTATTTCAATATATCCCTAATGATGATTTAATAATTTATCATTCACTAGATGAATTACCTCATAATATTATTCTAGAGAGTTAGGAGTATTGTATTGTTATTCCAACTAATTTTGAGGCTCTACCTATATGTTTATTTGAATGCTAATAATAAAATATAAAAATATTTTTAATGAAATATATTGTGTTCATTATATGGGGATACATGTGCATAATATTAAATCAACTATAAAAGAGATCTACATAGCTATTCATGCTTAAGTTAATGGTATAATTGGGGGTTGACAAAAACAGTAAAATAACATGCATAGATATGCATGGGGGAAAAAATTTCAAGAGAAAATATCTACACTCCAAAGGTACATTACTTTGTATTATTAATAATCAAATGTGGATATAATCCAATATCAATGTCAATCTTCTTAACAAGAGTCTTCAACAATCAATCTCTAGATTTTGGATCAATTCCAACAACACCATAGTACTTGCAAAAAAAACTTCTCATACAAACTATGAAAAACAACATCATTTTATTGATATTGCATTAAATAGAGGAATGAGCTCAAAATGGATGCCAAGATCCATGTGGCATGAATCTAATGACTATAAGAAATCTCTTTACATGCATGCAACCATATTACATGAATATCGCCATCATATACATGTGCTAATTTGAACACCCTCTTTACATGCAAAAGATACTCTCAACATGCAAAGCACCTAAATGTATCAAAATCTATTGCATCCATAGGTGCCAACATATAATAATAGCTATTTTTCATATATTCTATCATAATATAGGCTTCTTAGAGTGACCATAATAGCAAAATCAACAAGATAATTGGAGATTTTAAATGCAATATGATATCCAAGAGGCCATGAGTTAACTCATAATCAAAAGGACAATTAATGTAGTCAACTAAGATAAATGTGGCATTGATTAGATAGAGGTTAACTACCATCAATCAAAGATTGGCGAAGAAATGGTGACATTTGATGACCTTAAATCAAAGATGAAGCATGTTTTTATCAACTATCTTAACAAATGCAATCCACTTAAATAAATCTACTATAAATATAAGATGTATAATTAAATAAATAATTAACTACAACAAAATTAAATAATACACCGACATTAACATTAATAATTATTTTAAAATATGTTTTGATTTTTATTTAAAGACCGTGAAAGATAAGAAAAAGTTTTAAAAGGGTGAGAATCTCAAATAATATAGAATCAAATTATAGACGAGTATATTTGTGTTCTCAAATCTCATCAATTTGAACTAGGTGGAGGAAAATAAGATTAATATACTTCTGAACTCGCAATCTAACTATTTTTCAAGGAAAAAAAATAATGCTCAATACTTTATGATTATTTCTTTGCTTGTGAAAGTATTATTTCATGTAATCCATCTGCCTAGACCATGGAATGACCAGGTTATATTCTTTGCCTGTGGTTTGAATGTAAAGTCAAGGTTAGAAGTTGCAATATTGGTGAGGAAAGTTTTCATAGCTCTAAGTCTCACCTCATTATCCATCTTATCTTCACCATAGAATGACAATGATATATTCTTTGCATGTGGTTTGAATCATGCAGAGTCAAGGTTAAAAGTTGAAATGACAAGGATATATTATTTGCCCGTGGTTTGAATGTAGAGGCGAGGAATGTTGATAGGTATATGACCAACTTGTACGGCTCCGTGACATGCCAACTTCATTGTTCTCAATAGAATCTTATCAAGTTTAAAATGTTACGTAGTTAGATTCATTGAATCTCTGTTGCAATTGCTGCTTCTTTTGTCGCATTTCACAAATTCTATTGCCCAGTTGCATGTAATGATTCGTTTAGTAGATTTGTTTGGGATTTTGAGTTGAAGTTGTAGAAAGACATTTTTTTCCTATAGATTTGTTGGTTCTATTCAATGTATTGATGGAACTCATTATAAAGCATATAGAAGAAATGTAAAAGTAATCAAAGTGACAGAAACCTTTCTGTCTCATCAATTTCAATGGGTGCCCTTTCGCATGAGCATTTTGTGTTATCTTGTCTTGCTTTCGTAAAAGATTACGAAATCCATGATCTTAAATAATGGTGTTAGTATTTTATCTAAATATTATATTTTTAAAGGTCAAATAGTTAGTAGAGATAAATGTATTCTATTTAAATATCATATTTGTAGTGGTCAAATAGTAAATAATTATGTTAAATCTCACTTTAAAATGTGGTAGATAACGGTTCAATTTTTTTTTGGTCAAATTTACTTTTGATCAAATTTATTTACACTTATTTTTATAAAAATTATTTACTATTTTGCTTCCAGCCATTAGCATTCCTCGTGAGGATGCCATTTTGCACCCACTTTGTGTCCAATATATCTAGACTCGGCTTCTTTCTTTTGTGTAACTCTCATTTATTGACTAATGGGATGCATCTTCTCATTGAATTTTGCAAAAAAAAATGCATTTCTAATTAAATTTAAGCAATTTTTTAAGTTCCTGAGTTTTTGCCGAGTTTTTTTTTTGGGCCTTGGCGAGTTTTTGGTTTTGGCAAGTAGTTCAACTATGGTCACAATAACACTAAATTATTCAAATTTGCATAGACACAATAGTGTTCTTTGGCAAGAGATGCATCATTTGCCAAATAAGATCTAGACTATATGTACATTACAACATGATTCACCATTTGGGCCTTCAATCGCTTGTACACAAACTATGTTATGTCCCCAACTCAAGCCATTAGGCTTAACTATGTATTGGTTGTCCTTTCCTTGGATTACACAAGAGGAAGATGACTTACATCATCATTGGGTAAGTGTTAGAATCTTTTCCTTGTTGTCTATTCTAAAGTTGTGGGCATGTCTTTTAATGCAACTTAAGTGACTCTTAGCCTAAAGACTAAGTTGTTGGTTCGGGTTCGAAGAACCAATACGCTGGTATGACAAAATTTGAAAAGGGGTTTGGGTTCATTTGGGTTCGTTAGTACAAAAACATGTAAATTATATATATATATATATATATATATATATATATATATATATATATATGCAACCTATAAGCATGAATTAAGATTAGCGTCATATAAACAACAAAACCGACATGAACTTGTATTAATAGCATCATGAGCATACCATTACAGCATCATATACATCAAGTTTAATATCAAAATAATAAAATATTCAAGTATCATTGTTTCAACTTTCAACAATTTAAAGTTTGATCATCAAATGGATTCTCTAATTCATCATCCTCATTCTCCTCTTCCTCATAATTGACATTGACATTAGATGAGTCAATGCCAATGCCACTTACACTTGCACTTGCACTATAAGTTTGTTTGCTATCTGAGTCATCAAATGCAACAAGTTGAGAAGTGAAAGCATCCAAATCAGTATGCTCTGGCTCTATATCCCACATCTTCGTTTCCCCTTGCTTGTAGTCATGTTGCTTGTGTGAAAAGAGCCAAGTTAATGTTTTAAAACTCACTTGTAGGGTTATATTTTAATTTTTTATGTGGTGGAATTAAAAAAAATACCATTTTTGTCTTGTCAGACCCCTGGGTTCAACCTGGGTCCTCTTGGGTTCGACTTAGTCTGAATCAGGCCTGTGAATCACGAACCCTATCTAGACCACAAGCGAACTGGACCTATACCAAGGGTATAGAGGGGCGAACCCTACAACTTAGCCTAAAGACTTAGCATTTCCCCCTTTTGATTTTAGTGACTTAAGAGACATGTACCTTAAGTGATTTTTATTAAACATGTGCCAAAAAGGTCAAGGGGGCATTGGAAAATAAGGAGCCTATTGGCTCATTTTTTAGGGTTTTATTTGGAGCATTGAATTGGGCTCACAATGAATCTATGGCTACGATTAAGTTATTCTTTGGGAATCATTATATAACTTATTAGGGTTCTCTTAGAGCTCATTATGTGATCAGTCTTTTCTCTATTGTTGCTACAATATTTGGCTTGAGGCTTGAAACACTTGAGTATCCCTTGTTTCGGAGAGACATATGGACTCCCCCTACTCAAAAGGGTGTGCTTTGGTGGAAGGGATTTGGTTTGTGATGTCCTAGCACACCATTTTGAGAGTTACATTTCCTTACCAAGTCTGGAGGCCATTTTGGAACTATGATTTAGAGTTATCAGGATCAGATTTGGACAACATGTAGCAACATGTCTGCATGTTTCTAAGCATCATTGAAGCTAACATTAGAAAGGACAAGTGGGACATCATTGTGAGACCTAGCATTGGTTTGGAGGGATTAGGTAAGGGCGGATAGGGTTTTGAAGACAGCTTTGAGGTATTTAAGCATAAATCTAAATACTACTGGTCATATTCATCTTAGAAAAATAAGAAAAAATAATATAAGTGAATTCTAAAAATTCAAGGCAGATTTGGAATGTTTTCTGTAAATTATTTATACTAAAAAACATTCAAAAATTTCTATAAATTGGTAGAAAAATCATATAATATTTTGACTTTATATTTGAGTTTGTTGAAGGGTTTTTTTATTTGCAAATAATATTTCAGAATTTTCTATTGCATATTTTTGGAGATATTGTTGTTTTTCCTTTATCCCTATTTGGGGATTATTACAATGGTATCAAAGTTGTGCATCCTTCCAGCCTGATGGGTTAACAACGAAAAGATCATTTTTGGATTGATTTCAAGAAATCACCAACACTTATTCATGTTAGTTTCAGCAGATTGTTGGTCTATTTTCAAAGATGATGACAAATCAAGAATTCATGACAGATTTTTTGCACATTTTTCAAGAATATCAAAAGAATCTAACAACACTGTTAGAGCATCCTGAGTTGTTGAAACCTTATTTATTAGTTGAAAATAATCTTTGAGTCATCATTTAAGGAAAAGGAGAAGTCAGAATAGATCATTGAGTAGAAACCAGTATTAGCTGATGCTTATATTGCACCTATAGTAGTTATTGAACCACCTTCATATCCAAAAGCAACAAATGGGCACCCTGAGGTAGGAAAGAAATTAACCACATTGCAAACAAGCACTAGAAAATATAGTGAGGAATCACAATGTGTGTGATGAATGTCTAAGGAGAGCCAAGGGTGTTACATCCCTCTTCTGAACATTGGCTTTAATTTAAATGATGCAAATGTGTGAAAGGCCAAACATTGATATTTTATGGTTTCCTTTTGTGAATGAGTAATCTTAAGTCTAAATTTATGGAGACATTATTATATATTCATGAAATGGATGAGAAGATAAGGTTGGTCTAGCTATTTTTCATATGACCAAGTGGTTGCAGGATAAGCTACGCCCTCAGAAGGGGGGGAGAGTATCATCAAGGAGAGGATTGCAGACTTTGGAAAGGGACCAACTTGCCATCAAACCATGAGCCTGGAGATAAGTTGTGCTAGTAGTTGGTCGTCACCTTGGCTATCTAGGATGCTCATCTCATTTTGTCTGTCAATTGATGATCAGTTTATTCCTTGATGTCTTGGGTAGTTCTTGTGTGTGTTGACCCCTGAGTTATTTACTAATTTATATAATCATTAATTGAACTATAATAGACAATCTCATTAATTAATTTTATATATACTTACGTAAACCAAATAAGTGTATATATAGCATAAATACAAATTTATACTTTTATGCATATACATACACGTACATTTGTGAGATGCACGTATATACATACATACATAAATTAAGATGTACCTATGGTATATAACTCTTAAGTGGGAATGAATTAATATATTTGAATATGCTTTCTAATGTTACATTTTATGTAATAAAGGAATTTAACTAACGGCTAGTAAGCCGAAGTATATGCTTATTTAATAATAAGTGAGGTGGAAGGAGGCATTACTCATTACCACCGCTTGCTGCTCGAGGCCTCTTCTATCGTTCAAGATGGCCACGTTTCTTGGAGGACAATTTTCTTGCATCATGCGATCATTTATAGATATTCCTCTTGAAAAAATGGGTTGGGGTTTTTATGCAAATCATTATTCTCATGGCATTCATGATGATGGTGGAGTAATTACAAGGAGACTAGCTCCTACGAAATGAGAATTTAGTTACTTCTACAATGTTATACTCTTGCATCAAGTTTCCAGTGCATTCCTTTATTCCCTCAGCTCATCTGGAGGTGGAGTTTGGTGGGAGTTGCGGACATCATACCAGAGCAGCGGACTTGCTACATAAGGAATCATTCTTGTTGGCTCACAGAACATAGGGATGTCATATTCTTCAATCTGAAATGAAATAAAGCATCATTATTGTTGTGTATGGCTAAAAGATATAAGTCTAATTGTGTACAAGTGCTGATTGGCACAATGCTACAATTTATTATTGCTGATAATTAAGAACTTATTCAGAGGGGGATGCTATCTATTTGCCGATCAATGGCACGACAGAGCAGCATCCATTCTTGAATTATTTTAGGATCATGAATACATATAGATCATATCCGGTTGAGAACAGAGATCAACCTTGCATATCTTAGATAAATAAAAATGTTACTCATTTAAGTTGAAAAGAAGAATCCAAGTTTTATGCCATGTTAGTTGTAATAATTATTTTCCTGTGAAGCCATAGCTAAAATGACGCATAAAGATTTAGGAAATAAGACTACTTGCATACCTATGTCATGGTATGTGGAGCAACGTTCTATAAATCTCAACGGAAGATTAATTAGGACCATGCGATTAATCAAATATAATAAACGGACACTCATACCATTAGAAACCAATTTTCAGTTTTGTAGAATCAGTCTAATCTTTAATGTAGCAAATGTAAAATGGAATCTTGATGGAACCATGTTTAAATATTTGAATCTTTTTTACTGTTACCTTAAGTCTTGTGATTATTGATCAGCTAGTCTTGAGTTCAATTATTAGATTGTTAGAACCTTCCTTGGGTCAGTTATATGGTTTCAGCTAATGAGTGGCTAGTTAATGCCATGTTTCCATGTGGATCGTTATAATTGTTAATGTCCGTAGACATAAGACTCCTGATTAAGAATCTAGTGGGATAGATGAATATGTATGATTTGTGAGTCAGTTGTACTCTAGTGTGGACAAGTCGAGTAAGGGTGATGAAGTCTGACAGTACATGTGTGATCTTTATTGAAACTTTGGCCAAGGTGTCACTGCATTTAGCATGCGACTGTTAGTTCACATGAACTAGATACACCTCTAGTCAGATGGTCATACTAAGTAAGGGGTACCTATAGGGTGTGACCGACTAGTTACATGTAGGTTCTAAACACCAAGCTAAGATGGCAAAATGGCATGTAGGTCTAATCCTCGGTCTGCTACCCCCTCGAAAGGTTGGTCCCTTCCAATTAGAAGAGGCACGGGAACTATTGGGTCTATGGTTGGGTGGAAAAACCTTTGATGTTGCTATCACTATCCTAGACTATGTTGAAGCTTGTACCCATTATCAGAAGGAAGCTTAATGAGTTGTAATCTTTGAAACCTTATCTATGTCATTCATAGAGGATAATTACTAATTGAATCTTTCTTGTTCATGCATAAGAAGATTATTTCTTAACTACTCTTATAGTTTAACTATTTTCAGTTGAATTAGCTAGTTTTCATTTTCTGATGTAAAGCAGCTAGTTAGTTATCTGTTTCATTTTCAGCTGAAGTTGAAGACAGTTATAAATTCATTCTTTTATGATAAGATAGTATCCTATTTTTCCTTATATAAGATTAGTGGTTGTTACAAAGGGAGCTAAGTTGATAGCCACTCATCCAAGGCAACACCTACAAAAAGTAAAGGAAAAGGTTGCTAATAGGGACCATGAAAAGAAAGCTTTTAGGCAACAACAAGGTTCAAAACTAAGACATTTTATCTTCAACCCTGTTTCATTCTTTACTAAGGCTTTGGAAGGCTTAAACTTGTCGATTGCTTCAAATGTTTCTTTAAGGAAATCTACCTAAGTCATCTTGGAATAATCATCAATCAACAACATGAAATAACTCTCACCTTGTAGGATTTTCATCCTTGTTGGCCCACACAAAACAGTGTGAACAAGTTCCAAAGCTTTGTCGTAGAATTCTCCTTGGATATAAAGCTTGAAGTTGTTTGTTTGTTGTATTGACATTGTTTGCAAAATTAATTTGGGGCCTTTGCTATCTTCAGCATGTCCCTTACAACTTGCTTTTTGTTGATCTTTACAATGTTGTCAAATTTCAACTATCCCATCCTTCTATGCCACAACCAACTCTCATCTTCTTGTCCCATATAACATCTCTCACTTTTGATTTCATTGAGAATGTACAAGTTACTATATGTTCTATAAGCATCAACTATCAATTTTCCATATTTCATGATGTTAGATTCTCTAGAATGAAACATGAAGGTGTGCCCTTGGTCACACATTTGACTCACACTTAGGAGATTATGCTTTAATCCTTCAACAATTAAGACATCCTTAGTTTCATTTCTTCCATTATCCAGACTAGATGTGCCTTTACCTTTTATGTTTGTCATAGCATTGTCCCCAAATTTTACTGTTCATTCACTTTCTTTACAAAGAGGAATTTGCTTTTGTCACTAGTCATGTGAGTTGAGCAACCACTATTAGCATACCATTGGTCTTTTTCATCTTGAGCATGTAGTGAAACTTGTACAAGAATGGATATTTCCTTCATTTCTTTCCCCTTTTTCCAAACTTTGCTAGATTCATCATTTTTTCTTGTCACGAACATCTTCCTTCTTTTGTGTTGGAGGCTCAATGAAAGTAGTTTTGTTAAAATTTTCTATGTGCACAAAATTGTTACACTTGTAACATCTAACATTGTAATCCATTAGTGGATCAAATGAGTTGGATCATTTCTTGTACACATTCTACAATATATTGCTTTATGACCATATTGATTACATGAAAAACAATAGCCATGAAAGGAATAATTGAACCTAGTTGTGCATGGCTTCCTTTTAGGGAAGGACTCTTTGAGATTGTCCATGTTAGTTCTTTGAAATTGTGAGACTTTATCCTCTTTGCTTTCATATTTGTTTTCCTCCTTTTTGCTTGCTTCCCTTTTATTATCTTCTTTGTTCTTCTCCTTCTCGTTTACCTCTTTGTTGGAACTTTTGAGGGTCATAGCATAGTTCATACTTTCCAACAACTTTGAAATTTGTAAAATTTTGCCATAAACATCAAGACCACTTTTGATGAATGGTGATCTTTGTAAGCTGATAAGGCCTTCTAACAGTTTAGAACTTTTATCAAACTTTAAGTTCCTATTGAACTGATCTTTAGTCTTTATTAGCGCCTTCCTCAAGGAAATGATTTCAAATCCAAGCTTCTCACACTCCAATTCTTTTTCTTTTAGCGGGTCTTTTAAATAAATCTTTAATGTATTTAGCTTCTTCAGCTTGGGTCTTCAAATCCATAGTCATCTTCTCGAATGTGGTCTTTCAAATTTAAATTTTGATTCTTGAGTCTCTTTGTTTTGTCTATGGTGGTGGTAAGTTCTTCCTCAAGATCTTTTATAGTATCCTCCTTGCTCTCGATCTTTTTATTTCCTTTATCTTTGTACTTTAGATCTTCTTCTTTCATTTCCATGGCCGTGAAGAGAAAATATTCTCTATCACTTTCCATAAAGCTTTCATCACTTTCTTCAAATGAACTATTACTTCCTTATGCATATAGGCTCTTCTTGTGTCTTTTACAATTCTTCTTCTTCTTGAATTTCCCTTGAGTGGACTTCTTGCTATAATGATTTTTCTTATCTTTTTCCTTGTTGTAATATATTTCTTCTTCACTCCTTTCACTTCCAACTTGTGGACATTTGGTAGAAAAATCATCTATGTTACCACAATTAAAGAATTTAAGAGTACACTTACCTTTGCATTGTGTGGATCCTTTTTGGATCTTCTTGCAAGAAATGCTTCCTCTTCTTTGCTTGAACTTTCACTTGAACCTTTGTTCTTTGTTCTTCTAGATACTTTAAAGGTTGCTTCCCATTTTGATGGTTTTTCTTCAATCCTCATTTCAAATTCAATGAGGATCCCATGTAGATCATCCTTTGTCATTTTATCTAAACCTCTCATCTCTTCACTTTGGAATCAAACCTATAGGGTAAAGTTCTTAGTATTTTTCAATGATCACAGATTCCTCAATTATTTCACCAAGACCCCTTATTATGTTAACAATCTCATCAATGCAAAGAAAATATATAACTATGCTCTCATTTTCTTTCATTTTGAGGCTTGCAAATTGTTGTTGATGGGTTTGCAGCTTTGCTTTTTTTACCTTATCATCTCCTTCATAAATATTCTTCAAATTATCTCACATATCCTTCGCCGATTCACAAGGCATGACCATTACAATTTTAGATTCAACTAGACTGCATAAATTACATTCTTGTCTTTTGCATTATTCTCACTTTCTCTTTTTTCGGCTTGATCCATTGGGGGGTAGCAGGTGGTGTATAGCCTCTTTTGACAGATTTCCAAATGTCGTACCTTAGGGAATTTAATTGTCTCCATCCTTATGTTCCAAAGGGCATAATTTATCCCATCAAATAGAGGTGCCCAATTTGATGAGAAACCATTGAAGAACACAAATGGACACTAAGAGGGGGGGTTAATCGGTGTATTTCAAAACTTTAAGTTCAGTGTGCAGATTTTAAGGATGTAATGCAAATATAAATGCACACACATAAGAGCACATCACATAACACCAGATATACGAGGAAAACCCAATGTGGGAAAAACCTCGGTGAGAATAGTTGTTGGAGTCTACTGCTCCAATCCAGCCTCACAGTAAATAACAGTTTACAATGGTTAGTGTACCAATCCAAGTTTAGGGCACCAACCCCTGATTTTATGAGAACATACTCAAAGGAGAACCTACCCCTACTCTGAGATCCCACTCAGAGATTTACACTGATTATTCAATATTACAATTGCAATAATGAAACCTCGTTACAAATGAGTTTTGTAACACTTATACATTTCTCATATCATGAGAATGACTTTCTCTGCCTGCTAAAAGTTTCCTCTATTTCTCCTCCTTCCTCTGGGTATCTTCTTCTCTCTGCTACAGCATTACTCTCTAGAAAGCTTTGTTATCGCTCTATGCTGACACTTTCTACTTCTGTAAATTTTCTCTGTTTTCTCTTAGCAGCTACACAGATTATCTAGATATCTCAACAACAACACTCTTTATACTTCACCATGGCTTCACACCTTTCTTCAGCACATAGTACATCCTCTCTTCACAAATCATCAGTCAACTTGTTGAGATATTATTATTTTTCACCAACCAATGTCGAATCATATTTACAACTACTCCTAGATTAGATCGACTCTATACACATTAGAACTTTCTTCTATTGCAGATGTGAATATAAAGTCAGTTGGCTTGGAGATCCGCAACTCTGGAGATTTTATTCTCTATCCTGAAAATGATCTCATACTTGCCGCCTGTAGTAAATGCATCCAATCTGTCTTCTAATCATTCTTTGTACTAAGATTACTAAGTTTAGTCATCTTTCTCTACCCAAAACAATCTGCAATCCTTCCTCAAGCCACACAGCCTTCTTGCAACTCGGTCACCATTAATGCGTCTTTCATCCTCTCTAAAAATTTTGTCAACTACCACACTGAAATCCACCGTCACTGACTTCTGCATATCAGATATCTTCTTTGACCAACTAGGGAACCATATGTCTCCATTTCCTTTGTCCAAATCATTTGGTCAAGGTCGGTTGGCCACCATGTAGATCATTTTGCCTATCGACATGTAGACATCTTCTTATTTAGCATCCAAGTCACTTGGTCAATCTTGGTCAGTCGTCTAGATGGAACTCTGAGTCTATTGGCTTGCAGACATGGCTGCAAAGTCGGTCACAATCTTCAATTATGTCAGCAAAATACTCTTTCATCATTTCGACAGGTGTCCTCAAATTCGCTCTATACATGCCATGTCATCAGGTCAAACTTGGTCAACACCCATGTGGACTATCGGGCTCCTTCGCATCATATGTATGTCTGCATGTTCTACCCATGTGGGATAAGCTTTTGTTTGTTCTCAAAAAACCTCCCCTTTTCTTTGTTAGCCCGCGTCACATATGGGTATCTTTTTAACCTATGCAGGATAAGCCTTTGTGTTTTTCCTTACTACTTTCTTATCCCATGAACTTCTCCTTATCATCACGGGAACACGCTGGATAAGCTTTGTATTCCCTTGACAAGCATATTCTTCTTCTATGTTAGCTCGTGTGAACCTTGTGTAGCCTCTTACTTCGTGTGAGATAAGGTTTCTCTCTTTTGTCTTTTCTTTTCCTTATCCCACAAGCTTCTTTACATCCCATCTTTGTCATGCGGGATAAGCAAGCCCTTCACTTCCTTTTATTTTCTTATCCCACAGGCCCACTGAAATCATCATCGTCTCGTGCAGGATAAGCGTCTTCAAGCAATCTCCCTTTGATTTGTTATCCAGCAAGACCATATCTTTCCATGTTTCACCATGTGGGATAACGAGGCGCCTTTACTTTTATTAGCTCACATGACATTGAGTGAAATTCTTAGCCTATGCGGGATAAGGGAATCTGCAATCTTCCCTTTAGTTTCTTGTCACACGCGACATTTTTTGGTCACTTTTGACATTGTGGGATAAGAGAGAACATATCTCCGCTCTAACCTCTTTTGACTATCCTACCTCGGACAACCATCGTTGATCACTCTTGACAACGTGGGATAAGAGGGACCACTTTGTTCAACAAACTTAAGTTATCTTGCACGACCATCGGTGGTCACATTTTGACAACATGGGATAAATTATAACATGGTTCTCTTCACTTAAGTGTTATCTCGCAAGTATTCAACACTCGTCCAACATATTGTGGGATAAGAAGAAACATCATATGCACCTCGCAAGTATTATCCCGCGAGATCAACAGTCTCCCTCAGGAATGCCATGGGATAAGAGGATAGCCCAAGTGATCTGTCAATAATGTTATCCTGTAGGGTCTTTTCCCTACACATGAACACAACATGGAACCCACAGATACACGTGAGCCAAATAACTACTGCCACGTGGAAATCATGATATACCAACCACAACATGTGACTCGGTGATTGTTGCCGACATGACCAACATGTGAAGACAATGAATCTAGTCGAAATCCCTACACCATAACACGATGTGTTATGCATGACTGTTGCATGCATCACTGCAACCTCCCTTGACATCCTTTTGACATCAATGACAATAATGCCAACAATCTCTCCCTTTGGCATTGATGTCAACACACTTGCAGAATCATTCACAAACCATTTCTCCCCCTTTGACAACAATGGCAAAGGGTGCTGCAACTAAATGTCAACTGTACATGAACGCCCCTTTTCTATAACAATGAATGGAACTTCCAATTTCCTTTACATTAGAAATTTTCTTTACAACTTCTTGACCTTTGTTGCCTATAGCTGGATGAACCATTATTACAATATAAAGAGTAGTGCCAATATTGCTTACAAAAATTCAGATGTCCCCCTAAGACTGTACATGAGGTTCAAGGCTGTAAGTGTAGAATCAATATGCTCCCCCTGAACCATAGACCTCAACTCAACATTCTAAAAATAGGAGGGTGAGACAACATCCAATTTTTGTATCAAGTACTTAGACCTATCCTTGGGCACTAGCTTAGTAAAATATCATATATTTGCTCACTAGTACGAACATATTCAACTTTCACTTCTTTCTTTGCAACCTTTTCCCTAAGAAAATGATATTTGATTGCAATGTTCTTTGTCCTAGAGTGCATCATAGATTTCTTTGATAGATTAATTGCACTTGAGTTGTCACACATGATGGGAATAGGATCCGAAAATTCCACCTGAATGTCCTTAAGAGTTTGGTTCATCTACAGGACTTGAGAACAACATGTGGCAGCTACAATATACTTAGCTTAGCAGTTGATAGTGAAATGGACTCTTGCTTCTTGCTATGCCATGACACCAATCTATCTCCAAGGAAGAAAGCTCCACCACTGGTGCTCTTTCTATCATCTACACATCCTGCCCAATTAGCATCACTATAGGCTTGTAAAGTGAAATCTCCTTTCTTTGGATACCTTAAGCCATAAGTTAGTGTCACCTACAGATACTTGAATATCCTCCTTACAGCATTGACATCTAATTTCTTAGGAGCTACTTGAAATCTTGCAACCATACACACATCTTGAACTATATCAGGCCTTGAAGTTGTAAGATACAACAGGCTTATAATCATGGATCTGTACAAGGTCTGATGTACACTAGGTGACTCATCATCTTTGCTCATTGCATCCTGTCACCATGGGGGTACTAACCGGTTTGTTGTCTTCCATCTAAAAAAATTTCAATGTGTCTTTAGCATACTTGGTTTGAGAAATGAATATGCACTTATTCTGCTGTAATATTTGCAAACCAATAAAATATGATAACTCTCCAAGCATGGACATTTCAAACTCTAACTACATCTTATTAGCAAATTCTTTGCATAGAATATCTTTGTTACCTCCAAAGATGATGTCATCTACATATACCACTACTATGATCATGTGGTCTCCATCTACCTTGATATATAAATTACTGTCGGCATTTCCTTTTCTAAAACCTTGTTGATGGAGATACTTATCCAACCTAGAATACCATGCTCTAGGTGCCTGCTTTAAACCATATAATGCTTTCTTCAATATGCAAACAAATTTCTCATCTTCATGCAGTTGAAAGCCTTTAGGTTTCTCTATGTACACCTCTTCTTCTAGATTGTCATTTAAGAATGCAGATTTGGCATCCATTTGATATACTTTGTATCCTTTATATGCTGAGAATTCCAAGAACATTCTGATTGCTTCAAGTCTTGCAACCGGTGCAAAGGTTTCTTCAAAATCTATGCCCTCTACCTAAGCATATCCCTTACATACTGACCTTTCCTTATTCCTTATTACCTTTCCTTCTTCATTCATCTTGTTCCTATAGACCCATTTTGTCCCAATGACATTTTTATTAGATGGTCTAGGAACCAATTCTCGTGTTTTGTTCTTTTCAATCTGCTACAACTCATCCTCCATTTCCTTTATCCATTTTTCACTCTTGTTGGCCTCATCATATGTCCTAGGTTCCATTTTTGTCATAAGGAAGAAGTTTACTTGCTCAGTGTTCCTTGCTCTCCTTCTAGTTTGCACACCATCATTCTTGTTGCCAATTGTTGGCTATTTGGAGGAACTGATTATGTGTTGCATTGATGTTTTTTCATTGATGTCAACACTAGTTGTTTGGATGCTTTATCAGCACCCTTCTGGTCCTGGTAGGTTGAGTAGTTTCTGGTTGGTTTGGATCCGACATGATCCAGTAGGCTCTAGTATGGTTTGGCTATGGAATTGGCTTATTCATGATACTCATGTTCATATTCAGTCAGTTGGTTTTGGTCTGGTGATCAGATGCTATCCTGTTTGCTTGGAAGCTTGGTTTCTGGTTCCGGCGAGGGTTTCACCGACAGAGCTTTTGATGAAGATCTTTGATGATATACATAAGTGGTGGTGGTGGAGTTTCAGGATGATGTTGGTGATCATGTTCGAGACTTGGTGGATGAAGATCATTGCTTAGGCGTATGGACCTATATTGCGTCCTGGTTGATCTAGGTTATGGACTGGCTTAATGTAACATGTGGATTGGACCTCTCGATGTGTTTTTGGGATGGCTTATGTGTTGGATATTATTTGTTTGGTCTAAGGCCGACATGTTTTATAATTATGTAATTGGTTTATTGTCTGGTGGTTGACCTGATTGTTTATTTTTGAGGGTTTGTATATATAGATGTAAGATCTCATTGTAGAGATATAGGAATGGGATATGGATATGTAATGTGCGAATAATGTAATATCATTCAGGCAGAGGATTTGGTTGATCATTGGAGATCAAATTGGGTTTATGTAAGAGGATTTAGTCCTCCAATTTTGAGCTTAACCGGAACTGTACTCAGGCATAGGAAATGATATCTTTGCAGTTCAACACTTCTTCCGGACTGTAGTTTGGATTTCTATGTAGTTAGTGAGACTCCTTTTGTGATGAGCAGTGTACTCTAGGTTGTTGGCCTTCCTGCAAGTGCAGGGCCTTCAATTGTATTTCACATACTTACTACATAAGTATTATTTGACTATGGGTAGGCTTCCCACTGTGGTTTTCCCCTTTATCAAATTTTCCACATATAAATCTTGGTGTCATCTGGATGGTATTTATTCTGTGATTTTTGTTTATGCTTAATTGATTTAACTATTATTCCGGTATTTGGTTTAAGAATTCTAGTATTAATGGTTTGGGTTCCGGTATTAAAGTTTTAATTGCTTAAGGTTCTGGTAATCTGTGACAACTGATTCACCCCTCCCCCCCATCTTAGTTGTCTTCTGGTTATTTGAGTTGTCTAACAATTGGTATCAAAGCTTTGGTCCTCTCTGCAGAAAGTTTAACCTCTTGAGGAAGATCCTATGGCGGCTAATAGTTCAAGTTCATCCAGTTCATCTGGAGCTATCTTTCGGAGAGATATTCCTGAGCTTGATGGAACAAATTACACAGTATGGAAGATTTGGATGGAGACTCATCTGAGATGTCTTGGCAAGGAGATTTGGGAGATCACATAGAATGGTGTTACACCTTATAATCTGGCATCTGGAAATCCTCCTTCGGAAAACTTGGATAAGGAGCTTTAGAATGATCATAGAGAAAGAGAAGCCCTCTTATGTGCACTTTCTAATCAGCAAATAATGGGATTGACTAACAAATCATCTGGAAAGGCTATATGGGATAAGTCAGAGACTCTTAATGAAGGTGACCCTACAATGAAGATTACTAAACTTGATGGTTACCGGGTGAGATATGAAAACCTAAAGATGGAAGAAGATGAAAGGATCACTGCATTCATGGAAAGAGTAAATGAGATTGTTATGGGAATTCAATGTTGTGGTGGAACTTTGATTGAAGACGAATTTGTTTCTAAATTTTTGAGAGCCCTACCACCATTTTAGAAGATGAAGGCTATTGCTATTAATGAATTGAGAACAATGGTTAATACATCTGTCAATAGAGAGACCTTGGTTGGGAGACTATCTGATTTTGAGCTTGAAGAATTTGGACCTTCTAGAGCTATGAAGTTTAAACATGTTTTTCATGCATTTACATCTGCAACCAGTAAACAAGATTGGAAAGCTTTGTATGCAAAGGAATTGGATGATATGAAGAGAGAATATGATGAGTTTGAGAAACTTGAAGCACTATTTGCTAGAATAGTACCTAAAGGACCAATAGGAAGTAAGTATGAAGGAAAAGCACCTTTTAAATGTTTTGCATGTAATAAGATTGGTCATTTTGCATCTAGATGTCCTAAAAGGAATTCAAGATTTGAAGAAAGAGTTAAAAGATCTTTTAATCCTAACCTTAGATATCATAACAAGTATAAGTACAAGAAAAACAAAGGCAAGTCATGCTACATAGTGGATGAGGAAGGCATTACAGATTTTGATGATGAACTGGCATAAGACTCTGCTAGTGGTTCCGACAATGGGAATGAATGGGTGTTCCTAGCTATCAAGGAAGATGTTTCAACACTAGAAGAGAATGTACCTGAAGAGAAGGCACTTGTTGCTAAAATTGAAGGCAAGGATTAATGGGTAATTGATAGTGGTTGTTCACATCATATGACAGAAGATAAAGGGAAGTTTCTATCTTTGCAAGAATTTGATGGTGGTCTGGTTATATTTGGAGATAACAAAGCATGTATGATCAAAGGAAAATGAACTATATCATTGGATGGTAAGAACAATACTGACAATGTTTATTATGTTGAAGGTTTGAAGCATAATCTTTTGAGTGTGGGACAATTGGTGGATAAGGGAATTCGATTACAGTTCAATGATGGAAAATGCATAATCATTAACAGATCTGGTTTGGAGATTGCAACCGGTACATAGACAAAAGGTAATAAATTTCATTTGAATTCCAATGAGAAGACATGTTTGATTACACAGATTGATGAGAGTTGGCTATGGCATAAAAGGTTGTGTCATGTGAATTTTGATTGCATTGTGAAGATCAGTTCAACTAAAGCAGTTAGGGATATACCTAAGATTATGAAGCCCTATAATCCGGTATGTAAAGAATGTCAAATGGGGAAACAGGTCAAACCTCTTTTAGGAGTATACAAGATAAATCTAATGATGTTCTTGATCTTATTCATACTTATTTGTGTGGCCCTTCTAGAGTTAAAAGTTTTCAAGGTGATAGATATTTCATGCTAATCATTAATGATTATTCTAGAATGATGTGGGTTACTTTTCTAAAAGAAAAATCTAAAGCATTTGAAAAGTTTAAAATCTTTAAGGCTAAAGTGGAAACTGAGACAGGAGTGAAGATTAAATTTTTGAGGTCAGATCATGGTGGATAATTCACATCCGGTGAGTTTAATAATTTTTATGAGAAGTATGGTATAAGAAGACAATTTTCTGCTCCCGGGACAGCTCAGCAGAATGGAGTTGTGGAAAGGAAGAACAGAACTATCTTGGATTTTGCTAGAACAATGATGATGGAAGCTAGTCTGCCTCATATCTACTGGAGAGAAGCAGTGAGCACAATGGTTTATACATTCAATAGAGTACATATCAAAGGAGAAATTGGTAAGACACCTTATGAATTATGGTTTGGCAATACACCTACAGTTAAGTATTTTAGAATCTTTGGTAGTAAATGTTATATCAAGAGAGATGATATCATTGGAAAATTTGATCCTAGATGTGATGAAGGCATATTTCTTGCTTATTCTAATGAAATAAATGCATATAGATGTTATAACAAGAGATTGAAGAGAATTGTGAAGAGTGCTAATGTCAAAGTAGATGAGCATAACAGAAGTCAAATCAGAGTTTATCAAAAGGAATTGGCAGTGGAAATGATTATATCTAAACCAATAACACCTTTACCGAAACAGAGTGTTGAACCAGTTACTCCGGCAGTATCAAAAAATTATACAGTAACTGAAGAACCGGGAAAAGGAATAGAGAGTCAGAAGACTCCTAGGTATGTGAGATTGAATCATTTAGAAGATCATATCATTAGGGATAAGAACAATGGAGTAATGACAAGAAGAAGACTGACAACTAATGAGGTATGTTTAATTTCACAAGTTGAACCAGTATCAGTAATTGAGGCATGTAAAGATGAATATTGGTTGAAAGCTATGGAAGAAGAATCAGATCAGATTGAGAAAAATAACACATGGACTTTGGTTCCCTAGCCTAAAAATAAGAATGTTATTAGAACTAAATGGGTGTTTAGGAATAAATTGAATGAGGATGGTCAAGTTATAAGGAATAAGGCTAAATTGGTTTGTAAAGGATATTCTCATAAGGAAGGAATTGATTATGGAGAGACCTTTGCACCGGTAGATAGGATTGAAGCTGTAAGATTATTTCTTGCCTATGCTGCCCATAAAAACTACAAGGTTTATTAGATGGATGATAAGTGTGCATTTTTGAATGGGGATTTTGATGAGGAAGTTTATATTGAGCAACTTGATGGTTTTTCACTATCAGATGATACAAACATGGTTTGCAAGTTAAGGAAAGCTTTATATGGATTGAAACAAGCACCTAGAGCTTGGTATGCAAGGTTGGATAAATATCTTTTGAAGCTTGGTTTTACTAAGGGTAATGCTAATAGTAATTTATATTATAAGATCACTGATGATGATATACTGATTATTGAAGTAATTGTTGATGACATTATTTTTGGAGGTGAAGATAAGTTATGCATGGAATTTTCTAAGAATATGGAGAAATAATTTGAAATGTCTATGATTGGGGAAATGAAATTTTTCTTAGGTTTGCAGATTACTCAAACTGATAAAGGTATTTTCATCTGTCAAACTAAGTATGTTAGGGAATTGTTGAAGAAATTTGGTATGGGAGATTCTAAACCGGTAAGTACTCCTATGGTTACAAGTGAGAAATTGACAAGAAAAGATGTTTCTGCACCGGTAAATCCTACAAGATACAAATCTATGATTGGAAGTCTGCTTTATTTGACTCAAACTAGGCTTGACATAATGAATATTATTTGTATTGTATCAAGATTTCAGAGTGATCCTAGAGAAAATCATGAGAGTGCGATGAAATGGATTTTTAGATACTTGCAAGGTATATCAGAATATGGTTTATGGTACCCTAAGGATGATGACTTTACTTTATGTGCATTTACAGATGCTGATTGGACTGGAGATGTTGATGACCGGAAAAGTACTTTCGATGGAGCTTTCTTTCTTGGAAAGAAACGTGTTTCACGAATCAGCAAGAAACAATCATGTACTTCTTTATCTATTGCTGAAGCTGAGTATGTTGTTGCTGCTACTAACTGTACACAAGTTTTATGGATGAAGAAAATGTTGAAGGACGTAAAGGTGGATTGTAATGCACTGGTAGTTATTCATTGTGATAACTTTGCCGCTATTGACACATCAAAGAATCTGGTATTTCATTCTAAGACAAAGCACATATCTATCAAGTACAACTTTTTGAAGGAAAAGGTGGAAGCAAATGAAGTTAGACTGGTTTATGTGAACACTAAAGAGAAGATTGCAGATATCTTCACTAAACTTTTGACTAAGGAATCATTTGAATATTTCAGAGACAGGTTGGGAGTTTCTGCCCCTCCGGTAGAGACTTGATTGATGTGGTTTGGCATCAATCCGGTATGCATTATCAAAGATATTTTTCATTCTGGCACTAATGTGGGGATGCTACTTCTTAGGGGGAGTAGTTAGCTTTGTGATTCAGTGGTTTATGGTTTTGCTTTGATATTTTTGTCAAATTTCTGGCATTGATGTCAAAGGGGGAGAGATATTGATTTGAAAAAGAAAAACTTAAGGAGTTGTATACAATAGGGGGAGAGATATATGTACAATTCATAACTTCATTGCTATATCTTTATTCGAGAGATTGTTGGCTTTCTTCCATTGGGAGAGACTTGTTTGGTATTTCTTAGTACTTAGATGTTTTTCACATCTGTTGTTGTCATCAATGCCAAAGGGGGATATTTTTGGCCATTTGGAGGAATTGATTATGTGTTGCATTGATGTTTTGTCATTGATGTCAAAACTAGTTGTTTGGATGCTTTACTAGCACCCTTCCGGTCTCAGTAGGTTGAGTAGTTTCTGGTTGGTTTGGATCTAGCATGATTCGGTAGGCTTCAGTATGGTTTGGTTATGGAATTGACTTATTCATGATACTCATGTTCATATTCAATCTGTTGGTTTTGGTTTGGTGATTGGATGCTATCCTGTTTGCTTGGAAGCTTGGCTTCTGGTTCCAGCAAGGGTTTCATCGGTAGAGCTTTTGATGAAGATCTTTGATGATATGCATAAGTGGTGTTGGTGCAGTTTCTGGTGGAGTTTTAGGATGATGTTGATGATCATGTTCGAGACTTGGCAGATGGAGATCATTTCTTTAGCGTATGGACCTATATTGGGTCCCGGTTGATCTAGGTTATGGACCAACTTAATGTAACGTGTGGATTGGACCTCTCGATGTGTTTTCGGGATGGCTTATGTGTTGGATATTATTTGTTTGGTCTAAGGCCGACATGTTTTCTAATTATGTAATTGGTTTAGTGTCCGATGGCCAACCTGATTGTTTATGGTCGAGGGTTTCTATATATAGATGTAAGATCTAATTGTACAGATACAGGAAGGGGATATGGATATGTAATGTGCGAATAATGTAATAGCATTCAGGCAGAGGATTTGGTTGATCATTAGAGATCAAATTGGATTTAGGTAAGAGGATTTAGTCCTCTGGTATTGAGCTTAACCGGAATTGTACTCAGGCATAGGAGATGTTATCTTTGCAGTTCAACACTTCTTCCGGATTGTAGTCTGGATTTTTATGTAGTCAGTGAGACTCCTTTTGTGATGAGCAGTGTCCTCTAGGTTGTTGGCCTTCCTACAAGTGCAAAACCCTCAATTGTAATTCACATACTTACTGCAAAAGTATTATCTAACTTTGGGTAGGCTTCCCACCATGGTTTTTCCGTTTACCAGGTTTTGCACGTATAAATCTTGGTGTCATGTGGGTGGTATTTATTCTGTGCTTTTTGTTTATGCTTAATTGATTTAACTGTTATTCCGATATTTGGTTTAAGCATTTCGGTATTAATGGTTTGTGTTTCGGTATTAAATTTTTAATTGCTTAAGGTTCTGGTAATCTATGACAACTGATTCACCCACCCCCCTCTCTCTCAGTTGCCTTTTGGTTATTTGAATTGTCTAACACCAATAATATGATCCTTAGGGTGATTCTTTTGCACATATCTGTTTGGAGCTTTGCTAGGTTCTTCTTCTTCATGTTCACTCTCAGATTTATCTTCATCTTCAACATATGGTTCTTCAGTCTGAGTAATTGAGATTTGCCTTCCTTTATGTATATCTTCATCTACTTTCACATGTGCACTCTCAATTACCTTCTTTAGTCTTTTGTTGAAACGCTTGTAGGACCTATTGTGAGTAGAGTACCCTAAGAAGATACCTTCGTCACCTATTGAATCAAAACCTCCTAATCCATCTTCATCTCTTTTGATGAAGCACTTGCTACCAAACACCTTGAAATACTTGACTGATGGTTTCCTATCATACTATAACTCATAAGGTGTCATTATATTGTTTACTCTTAGTTTAACTATATTTAATGTGTATACAGTAGTATGGATGACTTCTTTTCAATATACATCAGGCAGATTATCTTCATTCAACATTTTCCTTGACATCTCCTTGATTGTTTTGTTCTTCCTTTCCAAAACACCATTTTGTTGTGGTGTCCTAAGTGCTGAATATTGTCTTCTGATTCCATGTCTCTCATAGTAATCTTCAAACTCATTTGATGTGAACTCACTATCATGGTCTGATCTCAGATATTTCAGCATGTCTCCACTTTCCTTCTCAACCATCTTCCTAAAGATTTTGAATCTTCTATAGGCTTGAGACTTGTCTTGCGGGAAGGTGACCCATGTCATCCTAGAGAAATCATCTATAAGCAGCATAAAGTATTTGTCTCCATTTAGGGCTCTTTTTCTTGTAGGCCCACACAAGTCAGTATGCACAAGCTCTAGTGGCCTTGTAGTTGAGTATTCTTTAGTCTTGAAGCTTACTTTAGTTAGCTTTCCTCTTTGACATTCATCACAAAAGGTGCTTTCTTTTGATAATTTGAGGTATGTGCCTAACATATCCTCTTTGTTACAAGCTAGGGTTGTCGTTGCACCAAAAGATCGACCTGTCAATGCCCGATAGAACCACTAGACCTATAGAATCCATGGGAGTTTGTTAAACCATGTCACGAATCCCCATGAGGGATGCTAGCCCACTTCAACAATCCCCCTCCCAGTGTCACTCATCGTGGCTTGCGTGATTCGAACCTGTGACCATGATTTGATACCACTTGTTACAAGCTAAGGTTGTTGTTGCACCAAAAGATCGACATGTCAATGCCCAATACAACCACTAGACTTATAGAATCCACAGAAAGCTATTAAACCATGTCGTGAATCCCCATGAGGGACGCTGGCCCACTGCCAACACACTCTTGCTTACTTTAACAAGATTATCAAAATTGATGTGACCTAGTCTTCTATTCCATAGCCAACTCTCAGCAACTTGTCCCATCATACATTGAGACTCAAAGGATTCCTTGAGATTATATGCATTGTCATCTGTCATTTTTCCTTCAACAACAAGTTGTCCATTTATTTCTTTTCTGATTTGACATCATTTTGAATCAAATGTAAACTTATATCCTTTGTCACATATTTGACTCACACTGAGCAAATTGTCTTCAAACCATCCACATAGTATACATCATGTGCTTTCAATTTACCATCAATATTGAGAGTACCTTTTCTTTTTATTTCGATGGATGAATTGTCTCCAAACCTCACTAAACCACCATTCCAGTCTTCTAATTTGATGAATTTATTCTTATCACTAGTCATGTGGTTGGAGCAACCTCTATCTACTACCCACAAGTTTTTCCTTTCAACATAGAGGGCAATTTCAACAATCAAACTTGACTCAGCCTTATCTTTATCCTTTTCTATCCAAATTTGTTTGGTTTCTTTCTTATTTTCTATTGTCTCATTCGGTTCTAGTTTTGTATTAGGTTAGGTTAAGATGTTGACATTGTCTTATTTTGCTTAGTTGTCCTAAGCTTACAATGTTTTTCAATTTAGCCTAAGTTTTGACAATGATAGCATTTAAAATTTAAATTGAATGATGCATTTGAAAATCTATTGTAGGACTGAGATACATTTCTCCTACATTCATAACTTCTATGACCAGACCCATTACAATGATAACAAATAGCATTCATATCCCTCAGAGCAGCAAATTGACTTCTACTTTCAAAACTAGGAGACCTATGCATAAGCTTACAATCAGCAATTTTATGACCATAAGTATTACATTTATAACACTAGCCATGGAACTGAGGTACATACCAATCATTAGTGAAGTTATTTCTCATTGGTCTCCTTGGACTAGCATAACTCAGTCTTCTTGAGTTCACCCTTCATGTATCCTTGACCTTTATGAAGCCTCCATTATCAACATTGGCTTTTCTTTTAAGATCAACATGTTTGTTCCTTGACAGATTCTTTGTAGCAGCAGCATATGTCTTCTTCTAATTGGGCTTGCTGACTGTGAAGGTTTGTTTGACTTCACTTTCACTTGAAGAGGTGAAGAGTATCTCCTTGTCTGATGAATCTTTACTATTAGAACATTGACCAGCCTCAAATCCAACACCCTCTATGTCTTTGGAGTGCTTTTGTTTGCTTAGCATTTTATCCAAAGCATCATTGTTGCCCTCATACTTGATTTTCACCTTGAGTTCATCTTTGCACTTTTTAAGTTCCTTTCTTAGATTCACAATTTCTTCCTCCATCTTTTGATATTCTATCTCTTTGTTTTCTAAGTCTGATTTAGTCACTTCATACATTATCCTAGCTTTATCCAACTGAGTGCTTAAGGCAGAAATATTGTTATTTGATTCTTCAATATTCTTATTTAGTAAGTCATGCTCCCTTATGACAGACTTCTTGTATTTCTTGAACTCTTTTCTTACTTTATTGAGTTCTGCAAGAGCACAAACCAATTATCCTTCAAGGTCAACCACAGCATCTGGATCTTCTTCCTCACTATCATCTATATTTTTAGATTGATCACCACTATGTTTGTCATTAAGGATCTCTTGATCCATGAAGACACTAGTTTGTTTTTCATCTTCACTGTATTTCTCAACCGACTCACTTTCATCATCAGAGACATCACTATCAACTGAGTAAAGAACCTTCTTCTTTTGAAAAATTATTCTTCTTGATTTGTAAAACCTTTTACCCTTATCCTCGACACCTTCCACATTATTGTCTTCCTTCTTCTTATAGGGACACTTAGCAGCAAAATGACCTATTTTACCACAATCAAAGCATTTGAAAGGTAGCTTTCCTCTATACTTGTCTAATCCTTTCTTGAGCTTTCTAACAAAGTTAGCTTCAGCAGCATCATAGTCATTTTCATCTTCATTTGTAGCTTGTTCATTTCCTTTTTGTGTGGTATTGAAGGAAGCTTCTCTCTTTGAAGGTTCAACACTTATTGCTCTCATTTCATAAGTTGATAAGGAGCCAAATAGTTCATCCATAGAGAAAGTCTTTAAGTCTTTAGCTTCCTCAATAACTGAGACTTTTGTATCATACTTTGAGGTTAATGATCTTAGAACCTTTTTGACAATAACTTCATCATTGACATCCTCTCCAAGTCCTCTTAAAGAATTCACAGTCTCATCCACTCTTTGTAGATAGTCGGCTATGTTCTCTTCTTTCATTTTTAGGCTTTCAAACTGAGCTCTTAGATTTTGCAGTTTGGCTTCTTTCACTTTGGTATCTCCTTCATATATCTTCTACACCTTGTCCCAAGTTTATTTTGTTGATGTGCAATGCATGACTTTGACAAACTCTATATCTGACAGGCCACTTAAGATTGCATTCTTAGCTTTAGCATTATTCTCATATTCCCTTTTAGCATTAGGGTTGATAGGAGGAACTTGAGGAACTATATATCCATTTTTTAACGACATCCATACATCAAACCCAATGGAAGACAGGTAGGTTTCCATTCTTCTACTCCATAAGGCATAGTTGGTGACATCAAAGATAGGTTCTTTAGAGGATGATTCATTCCTAGCCATTGTGTTCACAAAGTAGGATCTACCCAAGCTAGAGAAATCTTTTACTACAAGGGAAGCTAGGGCTCTGCTACCAATTCAAGAACACAAATGGACACTGAGAGGGGGGTGAATCAGTGTCTTTCAAAACTTTAAGTTCAGTGCGCAAATTTTAAGGATGTAATGCAAACATAAACACACACACACAAGAGAACATCACATAACACCAAATGTACGAGGAAAACCCAATGTGGGAAAAACCTTGATGAGAATAGATGTTGGAGTCTACTGTTCCAATCCAACCTCACAGTAAATAATAGTTTACAATGTTTAGAGCACCAACCCAAGGAGCTCCAAACCCTGATTTTATAAGCACCTACTCAAAGGAGAACCTACCCCTACTCTGAGCACCCACTAAGAGATTTACAATGATTGTTCAAGATTACAATTGCAATAATGAAACCTCATTACAAATGAGTTTTGTAACACTTACACATTTCTCATATCATGAGAATGACTTTCTCTACCTATTGAAAGTTTTCCTTTGTTTCTCCTCCTTCCTTTGGTTATCTTCTTCTCTCTGCTACAACATTGCTCTCCAGAATGCTCTGTTATTGCTCTGTGCTAACACTTTCTATTTCTGTAAATTTGCTTTGTTTTCTCTTGGTAGCTACACACACTATCTCTCTCTCAACAACAACAGTCTCTATACTTCACCACGGTTTCACACCTTTCTTTAGCACACTGTATATCCTCTCTTCACACATCATTAGTCAACTTGTTGAGATATCATTATTTTTCACCAACCAATGTTGAATGATATTTACAGTTGTTGTTGGATTAGATCGACTTTGTATACATTGGATGTTTCTTCTACTGCAGACTTGAATATTGTATTCAAGTCAGTTGTCATGGAGATCTGCAACTCTAGAGATTTTATTCTTTGTTCTGAAAATGATCTCATACTTGCCGCCTGTAGTAAATGCATCTAATCTTTCTTGTGATCATTCTTTGTACTAAGATTACTAAGTTTAGTAATATTTCTCTTCCCAAAATGATCTGTAATCCTTCCTTGCGCCACACAGCTTGCCTGCAACTCAGACGCCATTAATGCGTCTTTCATCCTCTCTGAAAAATCAAACAACTACCACACTAAAATCCACCGTCACCGACTTTTGCATATCAAATATCTTCTTCGGCCAACCAGGGAGCCGCATGTCTCCATTTCCTTTGTCCATATCATTTGGTCAAGGTCGGTTGGCCACCATGTAGATCAAACATCTTCTTATTTAGCGTCCAAGTCACCTAGTCAATCTTGGCCAGTCATCTAGATGGACCTCTGAGTCTATCGGCTTGCAAACATGGCTGCAAAGTCGATCACAATCTTCAATTTTATCAACAAAATACCCTTTCATCATTTCAACAGGTGTCCTCTGATTCGCTCCGTACATGCCACGTCATCGGGTCAAACTTGGTCAACGTCCATGTGGACTATCGGACTCCTTTGAATCATATGTATGTCTACTTGTTCTACCCATGCGGGATAAGCTTTTGTTTGTTCTCAAAAAGCCTCCCCTTTTCTTTGTTAGCCCACATCACATATGGGTAGCTTTTTAACCTACGCAGGATAAGCCTTTGTCTTTTTCCTTACTGCTTTCTTATCTCGTGATCTTCTCCTTATCATCATGGGAACACGTGGGATAAGTTTTGTCTTCCCTTGACAAGCATCTTCTTCTTCTATGTTAGCTCGCACGAACCTTGTGTAGCCTCTTACTTCATGCGGGATAAGGTTTCTCTCTTTTGTCTTTGCTTTTTATTATCCCACAGGCTTCTTTACATCCCATCTTGGTCACGCGAGATAAGCAAGCCCTTCACTTCCTTTTGTTTTCTTATCCCGCAGGCCCACTGACATCATCCTTGTCTCGTGTGGGATAAGCGTCTTCAAGCAATCTCCCTTTGATTTGTTATCCTATTAGACCATATCTTTCCCAATTTCACCACGCAGGATAAGGAGGCGCATTTAATTTTGTTAGCCTACATGACATTGTGTGAGCTTCTTAACTTGTGCGGGATAAGGGAATCCGCAATCTTCCCTTTAGTTTCTTGTCCCACACGACATTTGTTGGTCACTTTTGACACCACGAGATACGAGAGAACATCTCTCTGCTCTGACCTCTTTTGACTATCTTATCCCGGACAACCATCATTGATCACTCTTGACAATGCAGGATAAGAGGGGCCACTTTGTTCAACAAACTTAACTTATCATGCACGACCATCGGTGGTCACATTTTGACAATGCGGGATAAAGTATAACATTGTTCTCTTCACTTAAGTATTATCCCGCAAGGTATTCAACACTCGTCCAACATATTGTGGGATAAGAAGAAACATCATATGCACCTCACAAGTGTTATCCTGCAAGATCAACACTCTCTCTTAGGAACGTTGCAGGATAAGAGGATAGCCCAATTGATCTGTCAATAATGTTATCATGTAGGGTCTCTTCCCTACACATGAACACAACATGGAACCCACACATACATGTGTGCCAAATAACTGCTACCACGTGGAAATCACGACATACCAACCACAACATGAGACTCAGTGACTGTTGCCAACATGACCGACATGTGAAGACAATGAATCTGGTTGAAACCCCTGCAGCATAACACGACGTGTTATGCGCGACTGTTGCCTGCATCACTACAACCTCCCTTGACATCATTTTGACATCAATAACAATAATGCCAACAACCATATGATTCTTGCCTAGCCATGTGTGTTCTATAAGATCTCCCTTCAAGCAGTTAGGATGTATAGAAGGAACCAACTTTCATACCAATTGAAGAAAACACACACTTTCTCTAAGAAAGGGGTTGGCGGCGGGGGGAGGGAGGGGCGGGAAGTGAACGGCGGGTTGGAGGTGGTGAAGTAGTATACGATAATTTCAACTTATTTAAACTTCAACAATCATAGAGCAATAATCAAAAGAATCCACACAAGTAAGATCTAACAATAGAGAACACAAGATGCACACATTTTTATGTGGAAGCCCTTGCAGAAGAAAACGACAACAAAATATTGTTTCTATAGGGAACTTCTTGTAGACACCAACCCACAAGAGACCTCCATTGAGCACCAACTTAGCAAGAGACTCCAGACTCTTTCATTGAGAGGCACCAACCTCTCAATCTCTTAGAATAGAAGGCTCCAACCTTCAAAATGAAAAGGTAATAATTGTGTTTTAGATCTGATCTAGATGAACTTCAAAATATGCTCATAACACCTACAAATGTCCTTTAAGACTTTGCTCTTAAATCTGCAATAGACCTCCACTCAGATCTGGAATAGGATATTCAATGAATGTTCTCAAATCTGAAAGATATCTTCACAAAATTCTGCCTTATGTTTGCTCCAAAATGTCTGATTTTATTTCATAAATCTGTTCTCAAGTATTTCTGATTTTTTCTCATTAATCTGTTATTCTTCCGTTGTAGGGCTGCTCTTAAAGTATGAATGATATTCAATGAATTGATGCATAAATGAGACTCAACAAACTTCTTTTTATACCCCTCAAACATGCCTCTTTATTTCAACTGTTGCAACCCCTCAAAACAGGTCAGCCCATGCAGATTAGAATTTTTATTTAATTTAACTTTCCCTCTTAACTTTGGGCGCCAAAACACTATGGGGTTGATGCAATCAAAAACTTTTTATTTTGTTTTCAATTGCCACAAAAAATGGGTGCTCAAAGGAATGAGGTCGGCCCTCTTAGCACAAAATATTTTATTTTATGGCATTTAAAAACTCTAAGCAAGTTGGCCATGATGCTACCTATATAAAGTTGCATTAATTTTTTTTATCCTTATTTATATCTGCTCCTCATTTGTAACATCTATGCTCCTTAATGCTCTTCAATTTCTGCTGCTAATAAACATCTTAATTGCAGTTCTTTGACATCAATGACTATTCCAACAGGTGGATTGGCAAGATAAGTGTGATTTTAAGGGTGGAGTTAGAATCTACGGACATCATAGGATGGTTCTTAATCTTGAATCTATTGTCCCTCATAGTTCCAGCTCCTTCCGCATTTTCTTTGCAGTCGTATAAGGATTTTCAGACTCATGGTGGAAGAGTTTCCAACCTATCACCATTTGTTGAAGTTGGCGTAGGGTGGTTTTCAACTTTTATACGCCAAAATTTTGAGCAATGGAATTCAATTAGGCCACCATGATATGATGCTTCTATTGATCATATTGATAATTTTATATGTGAACCAATAATTCTTTCCTTGAGCAGCTATAGACCTATAAGTGTTTGGGAGTTTCCTTTGTTCTTTTCAGCTTATGTATTGTTCGTTTCGGAAGAAATCCAAGCAAATCATGACTGTTACGGCCACCTTTCAGTCCATAAACAATCTGATATGAACTATATTTCAAGTGGTAAAGATTGCAGCCTCATGGTAAGTCCTTGGAGTCCAAGGTAAACATTGTAACATTAATTTAAAAGAGGTGAGTATAATCGAGGCTTGCAATGGTCACATTTCCTTGGAAATGTACATTGAGTTGAAATTCAAAATGAAGGGAATAATGTGTCGAGAACTATATTGGTAGAGAAATCATGGACCATCTTAAGAAGATAATGAGTATTTGTCCCGTTTTGGCTTTATCGGATTTCTCTAAACCTTTTGGGCTTGAGTGTGATGCATCCAATATTGGTATTGGGGTTGTTTTGATGCAAGGCAAGCACCCAATTGCTAATGAGAGTTGAAAATTGAATGAAGTTGAAAAGAGGTTCTCTACATATGACAAGGAAATATTGACAATCATGCATGCACTTGAAAAATTCCATCAATATCTTGTGGGCAGAATGTTTATAGTGAGGACTGATCATAATAGCCTCAAATATTTCATGGAGCAAGAGGTATTGAATGATAGAAGACAACATTGGGTGAGTAAGCTTCAAGGATATGACTTTGATATTGAATTTGTCAAATAGAAAAATAATGTTGTTGTTGATGCATTATCTAGAAACCCTTCATTTTTCTCACTTTCAGAAATTTCAGCCGCTTGAAGCATCATCTAATAGTAGAATATTCAAAAAATCAACATGCTTGTGAGATTCTAGATGGTAAAATCAGTGTATGAAAGGTATAAATTGTTGAATGATGTCATCTATTATAAGGATAGAATCTATATTATACAAAAAAGTAAGCTGAAACATAAGATTCTTATTGTTGTCTATATCAATCAGCTTGCTGGTCATCTGGCTTATTTGAAGACATAAAGATACATCCATGAAAGATTTTCATGGAGAGGTATGAAAGATGATGCTCTCAAGCATGTAAGAAAATGCATAGAGTGCCAAAGAAACAAAGCTGGAGTTTCTTTTCCAACAAGGCTATTACATCCACTTCCTATTCCCAATCAAAAGTGGGAACAAATATCAATAGATTTCATTACCAGGATGCCCAAGATCAATAGTAAGAATTGGATTTTTGTTGTAATGGGTAGACCACTAAATATGCTCACTTTATGGCAATGCCTTTCGAGTTTAAAGCGCCACAAATCGCTGGTTTGTTTTTTGAACGAGTGTTTAGACTTCATTGTGTGCCAAAAAGTATTGCTAGTGATAGAGATCGCATATTCATCAGCACTTTTTTGCAAGAGTTTTGAATTTGGCTAGAATAGAACTCAATCATAGCACTAGCTATCATCCTCAAATGGAAGGTCACACAAAGATTGTAAACAAATGGCTTGAAGGCTATTTGAGAAACTATGTTTCAGGGTAGAAAAAGGCATGGGCAAGGTGATTACATTTAGCAGAATTTTGTTACAACACTACATATCATATGAGCATAGGTATGACCCCTTTTTAAAGCTTTGTATGGTTATGAAGCTTCTACATTTGTGGACTTGGTTTTTTCTCATTCTAGAGCTCCAAAAGCTCTTGAGTGGGCCAAAGAGAATCAAGATATCCTTCTGGCACTTAAGGATAATATTCATCTTGCACAGGAAAAACAAAATAAATATTCTTAAATTGTGGGCATGTCTTTGTATGCAACTTAACTCAGCCTAAAGACTTAATATTTCCCCCTTTTGAATTTAACGGCTTAAGAGACAAGTACCTTAAGTGATTTTTATTAAACGTGTGCCAAAAAAGTCAAGGGGGTGTTGGAAAATAAGGAGCCTATTGCCATTTTTTATGGTTTTATTTGAAGCATTGGATTGGGCTTGCAATGAATCTACGGTTGAAATTAAACTATTCTTTTGGGAGTCATTATATAACATATTAGGGTTCTCTTGGAGCTCATTATGTGATCAAACTTTTCTCTATTGCTGCTGCAATCTTTGGCTCAAGGCTTGAAGCCCTCGAGTATACCTGGCTTCAAAGAGACATATGGGCTCCCTCTAGTTAGAAGGGTGTGTTTCGGTGGACAGGCTTTGGTCTATGATGCTCTTTGGTCTATGATACCCTGGCACATCATTTTCAGAGCTGCTTAACTTATCGAGTTTTGTGGTCATTTTGGAGGTGTAATTCAAACTTATCAGGATCAGATTTGGACAACCTACAGCAATATGTCAGCATGTTTTTTTAGCATCGTTGAAGCTAAACATCAGAAAGGACAAGTGAACATCATTGTGAGAACTAGCACTAGTTTTTTGAGGGTTTTATAAGGGTGGCTAGGGTTTTGAAGACATTTAAAAGGTATTTGAGCATAAATCTGCGTGCTGCTGGTCATATTCATCTGAAAAAAAAATTTAAAAATAGCAAGATTTAAAGTGTTTTCTGTAAAAAAAATTGACTCGAAAATATTCAAAAATCTCTATAAATTAGCAAACAAATCAGATAAATATTCTGAGTCTAGATATGAGTTTGTTGAAGGGTTTTTATTTGCAAATAAAATTTCAAAATCTTCAATTGCATATTTTTGGAGATGTTTTTTTCCTTTATCCCTATTTGGGTCTATTACAGACTATCATGTCCCTTTTTTCAGATTAAAATAATTAATAATATTTTTTAACTTGAGCCCAATCACTTTTAATTTTTGGGCAACTTAAATAATATAATTTTAATAAATTAAAAAAAAAAATCATTAATACTGAAATTCAAAATGTATTATTAATAGTTGGACAGAAAATAAATGGAGAGCCCAAAAAATGCAACTATAAAAAGCACACTTTTCCTCATAACATAACATGATCATTCAAGCTATCATCTTTGCATCCAATTTTCAAATTTGAGCAATTTATTCAATATAAGGCATCCAAGGATGAAAACCCTTGGTTTGTTTTTGTTTGGGGGTTGAGAGGACATAAACCCTCTTGGATTCCACATTTGATCAAGACCAAAAACCTTTATTTCCCATTTTGGGTGATTCCAATTGAGAATCACAAATGTGTTGATTCATTGAGTATTTGAGGACATTTTTCAAGTTGCATGTTCCTGCTATAATGTCACTTTAGTGATTTGTTGAAGATTTCATCCTTTTGAGGGTTATATATTGCTATTGTAGTATTCCTACAATCTTGCCCATCATATTTGAGGGTTTCTACATTGGTTTTCAAGATTTTGACGAGTTAATGTGCATTAAATAGTGCAGGATCTAAATTGTTAATGACATTTCCAATCAACCCTAGCAGAGCACTACATTTGGAGGAGTAAAATCAGTAAATCCTAGGCTTGATATCAGTTATATATTTGCTAGTTTACAAACATTTCTAACCACCAACAATCATCCTCAATGTTACATCGGTCATATAAGGTGTTGTACCAATAATATAAGGCATTGTTCCAGCATTCTAGAAGGTTACACAGTCATATAAGGTGTTGTACCAGTCATCAAGGGTGGCTAGAGTTTTGAAGACATTTATGAGGTATTTGAGCATAAATCTGCATACTGCTGGTCATATTCATCTCAGAAAAATAAGAAAAAATAGCATAAGTGATTTTTGAAAATCCTAGGCAGATTTAAAGTGTTTTCTGTACTTTTTTCATACTCAGAAATATTCAGAAATTTCTATATATTAGTGAAAAAATCAAATTGATATTCTGTGTCTAGATCTGAGTTTGTTTAAGTGTTTTTTATTTGCAAATAAAATTTCAAAATTTTCAGTTACATATTTTTGGAGATATTGTTGTTATTCTTTTATCTCTATTTGGATCTATTACAGACTATCATGTCCCTTTTTTTCAAATTAAAATAATTAATAGTATTTTTGAAGTTGAGCCCAATCACTTTTTATTGTTGGGCTATTTAAATAATATAATTTTAATAAATGAAAAAAAAATTATAAATAGTTAAATTCAAAATGTGTTACTAATAGTTGGACAGAAAATAAATGGAGAGCCTAAAAAATGCAACTATAAAAAGCACACTTTTCCTCATTTCATGATCATTCAAGTTATCAGCTTTCCATCCAATTTTCAAATTTGAGCAATTTGTTCAATATAAGGCATCCAAGGATGAAAACATTTGGTTTGTTTGGGCCTCTTGGATTCCACATTTGATCAAGATGAAAAACCTTGATTTCCCATTTTGGGTGATTCCAATTGAGAATCACAAATTTGTTGATTCATTGAGTATTTGATGACATGTTTCAAGTTCCATGTTCCTTCTATAGTGTCACTTTAGTGATTTGTTGAAGATTTCATCCTTTTGAGAGTTATATATTGCTATTGTATTGTTCCTACAATCTTTCCCATCATATTTGAGAGTTTCTACATTGGTTTTCAAGATTTTGATGAGTTAATGTGCATTAAAAAATGCTGGATCTAAATTGTTAATGACATTTACAATCAACCCTAGCTGAGCACTACCTTTGGAGGAATAAAATCAATAAATCTTAAGCTTGAAATCAGTTATATATTTGCTAGTTTACAAACATTTCTAACCACCAACAATAATCCTCAATGTTACATCAATCATATAAGGTGTTGTACCAATAATAAAAGGCGTTGCTCCAATATTTTAGAAGGTTCCATCAGTCATATAAGGTGTTGTACCAGTCATCAAAAAGTTATACCAATCATGTAAGGTTTTGCTCCAATATTTTGGAAGGCTACATCAATTAAATAAGGTATTTTGCCAGTCATCAAAAGGATATAGGTCATATAAGATGTTATGTCCCCTTTCTATAATTTTTGTTATTTTCTGATGTTTTTGTATTCTCTAATTTTTCTAGAACAGATATCACTGGAACAGCAACTAAAACTCATAATACAAATGCTGATTGCAACTACCAGATTGGAAACTTCACAAAAAACCTTATATAGCCTTAAATCTCACACAGATTTGATTAGAAATCAATATGACAGCAGCAATAATATTGATTTGATTTAATTGCAAAATCGGAAAAATGTTGACAATGCTGATATGCAAGTCTAAAATATGAATTTTCAGAACTAACACTTTCCCAAATCAACTCACAAGTGAACAATGATGGATGTTCTGCAATATGAATACTAACAAGGCACTCCAAATGATTTACTAATTCTCTCAAAGCTAGGTATAGCATTATTAATGTGTGATACAACCTTTTGTTAATTGGGAAAACACCTTATATGACCAATGTTATGCTGTGGATAGTTGTCCGTGGCTGGAAATGATGTAAACCGGTAATTGTATAACTGCTCTGTAATTGACTGATTGTAATCCTCCAAAGGTAGTGCTCACCTGGGGTGGACTAGAAATGTCATAAACAATTCAGATTCAACACTTGTTGATGCATAATCTCTCCAAAGTCCTTAAAACCAACATAGAAACCCCTCAGATATGATGTGCAACCCTGTAGCAGCAATGTATAACCCTCCAAATGATGAGTTCTTCAACAAATTATTGAATTTAGGCAATCAGATGTTAATCTAATTAATAAATTATAATCAGACTGAGAATAAGCAGAAATAACAATAAAGCACACAAGACAAGACACAAATACCCTGGGAAAACCTCCCTCATCAAAGATTCAGATCAGTTCAATATGTAACCCTTCATGTTGAATTTAGGCAATCAGATGTTAATCTAATTAATAAATTATAATCAGACTGAGAATAAGCAGAAATAACAATAAAGCACACAAGACAAGACACAAATACCCTGGGAAACCCTTCCTCTTGGAGGAAAAACCCAGCATCAAAGATTTAGATCAGTTCCTTTATTTATAAGCAGATTACATGAACAGTATATATCAGATTACTTATCTGATAGTAGTGCCAATCTAGGGCAGATTAAACCAAGCATATGCAGCTGTAATATATCTTTAGAGAGAGCAGAATATCGACACCACTTGGAGAAGGAGATCGCTGAAGTATAAGACACCACCTTGCCCAGCAAGCTGTCCAATGGATTCGCTCAATGATCGGATAGACTTGCAGCAGTATGAAGACTTAGATGGCTTCCTTTCCTTCCAAGTTCGCTGACTGAATTTACATAAGGCTAACAGAACTTGATGAAGATGATGCATTGTGTTTGAAGTGTGAAATGAATCTTGTTTATATACAAGGTTCATGTTCAAGTTTTCCAAGTCGGCTTTAACAAAATTGCCGCTATTTTACATATTTTAGTTTTGCCCTTTTGGTGCCCATGTCCAATGGATTCGCTCAATGATCGGATAGACTTGTAGCAGTATGAAGACTTAGATGGCTTCCTAAGGCTAACAGAACTTGATGAAGATGATGCATTGTGTTTGAAGTGTGAAATGAATCTTGTTTATATACAAGGTTCATGTTCAAGTTTTCCAAGTCGGCTTTAACAAAATTGCTGCTATTTTACATATTTTAGTTTTGCCCTTTTGGCGCCCATGTCCAATGGATTCGCTCAATGATCGGATAGACTTGTAGCAGTATGAAGACTTAGATGGCTTCCTTTCCTTCCAAGTTCCCTGACTGAATTTACATAAGGCTAACAAAACTTGATGAAGATGATGCATTGTGTTTTAAGTGTGAAATGAATCTTGTTTATATACAAGGTTCATGTTCAAGTTTTCCAAGTCGGCTTTAACAAAATTGCCGCTATTTTAAATATTTTAGTGTAGCGTCGTAAATTGTACGCACTTGCTAGGGTGGTACAATTTCACACCTAGTTTAGCACCCGCCTTGGCGCATTTTGCATTTTGCATTGCATTTCCCCTTTAGCACTTAATTAGTCAAATTAATTAGGTCTAAGGTTCTATTTCATCATCTCCCACATCATAAAGTTGGGCCCTTTCATTAAAGTGTGCCCTTTTCATTTGATTCTTCCAATACATCATTTAATCAAAAACCCTAATTAGGTCCTATTTTGAACTTGGGGGCTTGATTTCGGGGGTCAAAACATCTCGAAATCACCTGTAACTTCGGGATTCTCTCTAAAATCATCATATCCGACGGCCCTGAAAATTTGGTGAAAAGTTGTCGGGACCATGGCACCCGGAGTGCACATGGTCCCGGACATTTTTCCCGAAATTTTAGGAGCGCGATCCAATCATAAAATAAAGCTTAACCCCAAGAAATTGGCGGGATATTCAATCTCTAGGTCGGCCAAAAGTCGAAATTAAGACCTAGGGTTTCATATATAAGAGCTCTCTTTCTTCATTTGAAAAGATCCGAATTTTGGCTTTCGAGGACCTTCTATGCAACGAAAGAGCAGATCTTTGAAGACTTCAATAACATTCAACATCCATCCATCAAGCATTCATCAATTTCATTCATTTAGGGCTTGGGAGACATTGAAGAACAATAGGAGATTACCGACTGAAGATTGGCTTGCACTCCTCCCTTAAGGGTTGGGTATGATTTCATGTTGTTTTCATGTCTTTGCATAAGCTTCAATATATCCTTTATTCATGCTTTAGATCACTTTGCATCTTGATTTAGAGCATTTACATTATCATTTACAAGCAATTAGGGTTTACTTTCTAGGTTGCTCTAGTTTGCTTTCTTGCATTTAAGGACCTTGCACACACACTAGGTCTGCACACACAATACATTTTACAATACAACTTGGCTATTCATGGAGGTGGAAATCACCGAAGCGGGGGTTTGACTAAGGCAAAACCCTATATAGCCGCCCATACCCTTTTCAGATATAAGTGCAGGTTTCGGGACTTGGACGACGCCGCAGGTGACAGATCTGGGAAAAGCAGGTCAAGATAGCACTCCACACCAAATTGCAGAGCAAAAGACCAGGACAGGGGCTTGGGGCGCCCTGGTCCCTGGGACAGGGGCGCTGGGCGCCCTAGTCCTCCTGACAGACAGCATTTTCAACATTTTTGACAGCTTTTTCCAGAGTGCAAAACAACAGTTTCAGGGGCAGAATCAGGACAGTGGCGCCCACGCCCCCATCCCGAACATTTTCAGTCAGATTTTAACTCCGGGTACGCATTTACATTCTTGTCTTGTCCTTGTGTTTACAGCTTTCCATTGTTTAAGTTCAATTCTGCAATCTTGTTAGTAGTTCATACTTGCACTTTGGGGTTAGGAATTGAACTTGCATCATTCTATCTATCATTTGCAACAAAGGAATAGAAATCCTAATAGGTAGCCCGTGGCTCTCTCTCTTCCACAAAAAGAAGTAGCCAATTGTGTGATACCTCTAGGCTCTTTCGTATTCCACAAGTGTGTGGTTGAAAGTGAGATTAGGGCATGTTTGCTTAGTGTCACTTTTTCTCCCACACATTTTGGTGAACCCGACGTGAATCTATCATTGCTTCCTCTTGCATTGCATTTGTTAGATCTAGATCTAGATTTAGTGTGTTTTCATTTCATTTTCATTAAAAAAAAAAAAAAGTGTTTTTCTTTGCATTGTGTGTTTAAATTTTATGCAATTTCAAAATGTCAGATTTTTATTTGCAAGATGTTCATATTTGTGATGATTATGAGTTAGATGAAGCTTTAGATGAATTTTTGAAACCTAAATATACCAAACCTTCATTTTACCAAAAACTCATAAACATTGTTACTATGCCATTTCGTTGTGATGAGAAAGATAAGTCGAATGATTCCTCTCAAGGGTACATTCCTATCAGCTCTTCCACTAAATCTAGTAACATGGTTGTTTTCAATGATCCCCTCTATGAAGAGATATCTCCTTTTGAATCAAAAGATAAACCTTTTAATAGATATGATCATGCTTTGTTGAATGATGCCCTTGATGCCTTTGTGTCCCCTAAAAAACACTCCCTTCATGAGGATCCTTTTGTGCAAGAAGATGACATTATCCCTACATTTCCTAGTGATGGCCTTTCCTTTTCCAACAAAATTCCCACTAGAGATGATGAATTAATGGTAAATGCTTACCCTTCTCCTAAAGTTGGTCTTACCCATAAGCATCCCTTAGAGAAAGAAGATGAAATAATAAGCAATTTCCTTAATTCTCTCTCCCCTATTGAACATATTTTGAGGAAAGAGGATGAGTTTAACACATCTATTGATGCTCTCCCTCCTAAGGATGAGGAATTAATAAACAATGTTATCTCCTCTCCCAAAATTGACAATACTTCAAACATTCCTTTCAACAACCTCACTATTTGGGATGAACCATTAGAAGAAGGTATAGATTATTCTCTACCCCTAGCCAAAGGGGATGAAATCAAGATTGAAAACTCCCTTGATAGTTTCTCACCTTCCTTGAATCTCAATTATTCTCCCTCTAAAAATAAAGCATCTCCCTCTCCTCAACTTGGTTCTACTCATAAGGAAACCCTAGTTCAAAGTAAGATGGTTAACATTTCTTTCAAAGATCTCCCTCTCAAAAGTGAGACTTTAGAGAGTAGTATTGATCCTTCTCCTAGAGAGTTTATTCCCCATGTAGATCCTGTGATGATAAAGGATGATATGACCTTTCCTAGTATTACTCTTCCTACTAGAACATCAATGCCTATCCCTTGTCTCTCTCCTAAAATTGATTTGATCCGTGATAAGATTTTAGTGCAAGAGAAGACTATCAATAATTCTTCCAACACTTTTGTTCATTCCTCTAAACCATCCTCAATCAATTTGATACATGTGAATGAGACACCTAACAAACCTCTCTTCACTGTCCAAGGTGCTTGTCCTTCTCAAAATTCTCAACCTTTAAATAAGCCTATCTTAGTGGTTCAAGGTGGTTATGCTAATGATTCTTTTTGCACTCCTAAGAAACCGGTTATTACTGTGCAAGGAGGTTATTCCTCTAAGAGCCCTTATGAGTATGCTAAGCAATTGACTAGAGAGAGTTATCATGCGGTTGCCCATACTTATAATACTAGAAACAATAGGCAACCTAATCCTCCTCCAGTTATCCCAACTTCACTTCCTCCTTCCCAACCTATTCTTCCCCAAGCTCCACGTATTTCACAAGTTCTTGGTAAGGAATATGATCTCATAGAACAACTTAAAGCTACCCCTACTAAGATATCCCTTTGGGATTTGATCCAAACTTCTTCCGCTCATCATGGAATGTTACAAGATGCCTTGAAAGATTTGAATGTTCCTCCACCTAATACATCTAGTAATATAGTGTCTTTGGTTAACTCTATGATGAATCCTAAAGCTCAAATTGTGTTTACTCAAGATGAGTTGCCTACTAGTGAAATTCAACATCAATATGATCCCTTGATGATTGTGGTTATCATAAATGACACTGCTATAAGACGAACACTGGTAGATAATGGCTCTGGCCTTAATGTGTGTAGCATTAATCTATTGCATAAGATGAATGTGGATACATCCCTTATTGAGCCTGACTCTCGTCCCATTCGAGGCTTTGATAATGTGGCTAGGTCTTCATTAGGTATTATCACCTTACCCATCACAGTGGGACACATTACTTTGCCTACTCCTATCCATGTTATGTCAGGAAATCTAACATACAACTTGTTATTAGGGAGACCTTGGATTCACGGTATGCAAGCTGTCCCCTCTACATTGCATAGACAAGTTAAATTCATTTATAACAATAAGACATATACCTTGATAGGTGATACTAATTCTCAAGCTTGTTTGCAAACATCTACTTCCAAAGGGAGTTCTTCTAAGCCTTCCTCTTCTAGTGATGACTCGTTAAACAAGATACCTATGGGTGAATCATTACCCTCTGATAATCAAAATTCTTTGGATGAGTCTGAAGTTCCTGAAGAAGATTCTTCTCAACTTGAATCTACACATGAAAAGGCTTTTGATCCTAAGAAGGTTCTCGCAGAAGACGATTGGGGATCTCTTGATTTCAATCCCACCTTTGTAGGTGAGTATAGGGTTCCTCCTAGAGAGCTTAAAGTTAAAAGGAAGGAAGAAACTAGAGATCAATCGGTCTTACCAAAACCTATGAGCAATAATTTTGTGGCCGCTTCTCAAACTTCTTCTCCTCACACCTGTAATTCTGAAGAATTTGATTCTTTGTCTTATGAAAAACCACCTTTTCTTTCTGAAATGGCTAATCGTTATGGTCGTGGTTTCCATATTTTGGCTAAGAGTGGCTATAGTGGAAATGGTTGTGACGCAAATGAACAAGGAATTAAAGTTCCTTTAGAACATAACATGCATGAATATTCATTTGGACTTGGATATAATCTTTCTAAGCCCACCAAAGCATCTAAAAGACCATCTCTCAATGTGAATGCTATATTTAGTAGTGATGATGATCTCACTTCAACTAAATCATCTTCTACTTCTATCAATTCTCATTCCCCTCATAAGGAAATCTTGGCGATGAACAAATGTCTTTATGACTCCCCTCAAATTTCTAAATCCACTTATGAATCTTTATCTCCTATTCATAATAAAGTCCTTTCCTCCAGGGATAAGGCTCTAATAAATTACACTCATCCCTCTTCTAAGATTTCATGTGACTTTTCTTCTTCAATCTTTATCATTTTATACATGTTCTTGATCTCACTTATAGTTGAGCATTTAACATGTCATATTCAAATACCTCATTTAGTCTATCATGTCTTTAAATAACATTAATGGCTATTATGTTGCTCATCATTATGTGACATTGGTAGCTCATTTACTGGGGGCTCATTGTCATTCATGATGGTACAATTTCAAGTGCAATCATATTTTTTGAAGCAACATAATAGCCTAATTTTCTTGTTCCTATGGGGACAAGAATGATTTCATACATCTCTTCTTTTGCTTATGTCCAAATCTCTCCCTAGAAGATTGTGTAAGTCCTTCTCATTGTCCTTATCCTTGGGAGGCAATGATCTTTCCTTATTTTTATCTAAGGATCCACTTTTTCCTATTTTGTGGATGGTGTGGACTTTATTACTTGATGTTATGCCTTGTACGCATTTGTTGTTGTTTGTTCAAGGGTTCTCTCTTACAAGAGGTGTAAGTCCTTGACTACAACCTCTTTTGCACTTGGTAAAATACATCCATAGCGAATTCACTCTCCTAATTGGGTTAAAAAGAGCGTCATCCTTCATTAAGAATCACTTTCACCTCGCAAAAGAAGGAAGTATTGCATTCTTATTCTCTTCTTTGTCTTATTCTAGAAGATGTTATATTTGTCTAAGACAATTCCTCTCGGGGATAGGTGTCTTTTGTACAAAGATCTCTTCTCCTCTAAGGATCTCCTTTACACATACTACAAGATATCCCTTTTCAACTATCTTATCCTTGCTTAAGGAGTGCAGAACTCTCTTGCTTGGATCTATGACATTGTTGCATTTTTGGGGTATCTTCTTGTGTGATGAAGGTAGGTATCCTTGTTCTACTTTTCTTATGACATAAAACTTACACTTTTTGAGCAATGGGTCATTCTCGGAACTAGAGCACAGACTCTTAGAGCGAGATGTCACGCTTTTGTACTATACATATACAGGTTGTAGCATACTCGAGCATAGACTCCTATGAGGTGCTTCTAACCTCCCTTACACACACATGCACGAGGTTGAGTGGAACTAGCGGCATAAGGCTAGACTTTCTCACTCTCCTCCCTTACATGGATCACCTAGACAGACTCTAGGGGCTAGTTTTCCATGTCCTTTTTCACAGGGATCACCTAGACAAGATCTAGGGGCGAGAAGTCCGTGTTTTTCTCTCTCATTATTCTTCTCATGGATCACCAATGTGTGTATTCATGCTTTTTCCTTTCTTTTCTTCTCTTTGCATTTTGTTTCTATTTACATCCTTCATCTTGTGTTAGAGAGCTCTCAAATCCTCACACTCTTTGTTGTGTTGGAATTGAGGTTTAGTCCTCTTTCTTACCAAATGATTCTCCATTAGTTTTTTGATCTCATATCAAATCTTCTTGTGAGCATTTGTCATCAATATTCTTTAACAATTCGAAGTGGTAAACATGATACCCTGTTTCAACTCACTAAAATTAGCAAGCCGAAACAGGGGGGGGCATATAGCTACCCTCGAATTTTCATCACCTTCCTTAGTAAGCATTAGGTGATTTTGTGATCTAACATGTGGTTTTGTAGGTTGTGGTTCCTAACTGTGTACTACAGATACCGCTGGGGGCTTCGTTCGACAGACTTATGGATATATCCTTTTTCAAATAATGTTTACTTTTCTGTACTTTAGCTTGCATATGCACATAGTGTTCATATGACCGCTAAAGTGGGGGCTAAATGTAGCGTCGTAAATTGTACGCACTTGCTAGGGTGGTACAATTTCACACCTAGTTTAGCACCTGCCTTGGCGCATTTTGCATTTTGCATTGCATTTCCCCTTTAGCACTTAATTAGTCAAATTAATTAGGTCTAAGGTTCTATTTCATCATCTCCCACATCATAAAGTTGGGCCCTTTCATTAAAGTGTGCCCTTTTCATTTGATTCTTCCAATACATCATTTAATCAAAAACCCTAATTAGGTCCTATTTTGAACTTGGGGGCTTGATTTCGGGGGTCAAAACATCTCGAAATCACCTGTAACTTCGGGATTCTCTCTAAAATCATCATATCCGACAGCCCTGAAAATTTGGTGAAAAGTTGTCGGGACCATGGCGCCCGGAAAGGACCATGGCGCCCGGAGTGCACATGGTCCCAGACATTTTTCCCGAAATTTTAGGAGCGCGATCCAATCATAAAATAAAGCTTAACCCCAAGAAATTGGCGGGATATTCAATCTCTAGGTCGGCCAAAAGTCGAAATTAAGACCTAGGGTTTCATATATAAGAGCTCTCTTTCTTCATTTGAAAAGATCCGAATTTTGGCTTTCGAGGACCTTCTATGCAGCGAAAGAGTAGATCTTTGAAGACTTCAATAACATTCAACATCCATCCATCAAGCATTCATCAATTTCATTCATTTAGGGCTTGGGAGACATTGAAGAACAATAGGAGATTACCGACTGAAGATTGGCTTGTACTCCTCCCTTAAGGGTTGGGTATGATTTCATGTTGTTTTCATGTCTTTGCATAAGCTTCAATATATCCTTTATTCATGCTTTAGATCACTTTGCATCTTGATTTAGAGCATTTACATTATCATTTACAAGCAATTAGGGTTTACTTTCTAGGTTGCTCTAGTTTGCTTTCTTGCATTTAAGGACCTTGCACGCACACTAGGTCTGCACACACAATACATTTTACAATACAACTTGGCTATTCGTGGAGGTGGAAATCACCGAAGCAGGGGTTTGACTAAGGCAAAACCCTATATAGCCGCCCATACCCTTTTCAGATATAAGTGCAGGTTTCGGGACTTGGACGACGCCGCAGGTGACAGATCCGGGAAAAGCAAGTCAAGATAGCACTCCACACCAAATTGCAGAGCAAAAGACCAGGACAGGGGCGCTGGGCGCCCTGGTCCCTGGGACAGGGGCGCTGGGCGCCCTGGTCCTCCTGACAGACAGCATTTTCAGCATTTTTGACAGCTTTTTCCAGAGTGCAAAACAACAGTTTCTGGAGCAGTTTCAGGGGCAGAATCAGGACAGTGGCGCCCGCGCCCCCATCCCGAACATTTTCAGTCAGATTTTAACTCCGGGTACGCATTTACATTCTTGTCTTGTCCTTGTGTTTACAGCTTTCCATTGTTTAAGTTCAATTCTGCAATCTTGTTAGTAGTTCATACTTGCACTTTGGGTTTAGGAATTGAACTTGCATCATTCTATCTATCATTTGCAACAAAGGAATAGAAATCCTAATAGGTAGCCCGTGACTCTCTCTCTTCCACAAAAAGAAGTAGCCAATTGTGTGATACCTCTAGGCTCTTTCGTATTCCACAAGTGTGTGGTTGAAAGTGAGATTAGGGCATGTTTGCTTAGTGTCACTTTTTCTCCCACACATTTAGTTTTGCCCTTTTGGCGCCCAATTTGGGGCCTACATAAATTGCAAGTTCTAGCACGTTTCATTTTGGGCCCAGCCCTATTAGACATGTAATCGCTTAACAATATGATTAATATTTTAATTGCCAGAAGGCAACATTAAAATATAATCCGTACTGGCTATCCATTTCAACACTCCCTCTTAGCTAGAGAGGATTCTATCAAGTCACATAGTGGCTACCACCATGGCTACTCCCATGGATGAAACAAATGATAAGTTCACCATAGCTACTCCCAGAGGGTGAACAAACTCATCATGGAATTTCTTCCATGATACCCACCATACCTACTCGCAAAGGGTGGGAACACCATGCCTACTCGCAGAGGGTGGAATTTCTTCAATGATGCCCACCATGCCTACTCGCAGAGGGTGGGACCACCATGCCTACTTGTAGAGGGTGGAATTTCTTCAATGGTGCCCACCATACCTACTCGTAGAGGGTGGGTCCACCATGCCTACTCGCAAAGGGTGGAACGAGGGCTTTCACCTCAAACTTCTCCCAGAGAAGAATGCATCACCACCATGCCTACTCGCAAAACGCAGAGAGTGGATCCACCATACCTACTCGCAGAGGGTGGAGCGAGGGATTTCACCTCAAACTTCTCCTAGAGAAGAATGCATTACCCAAAAGATGTGGCTTCCTCTGAAGCTGAAAGAAACTGGCTCCCTCTGAACTTGACAAGCTCCCTCTGAAGCTAAAGATGTCAAGCTCCCTCCAACATTTCCTCCTTTTAGAAAAAGAAGTCTTCATTTGACCTTTGCTCCTCCTGAGATGTCCCTATGCCAACTTCTGCTAGAAGCAGCAAGAGGAGTGGACCTGAATTTGCAATCCTGAGCAAAATGACCATACTTGTCACACTTAAAGCACTGGATGTGAGATAAGTCCTTCCTTTTTGATTTAGGGCCAAGATCTGAATCTCTATCTCTATCCCACTTCCTTCCTTTGCCTTTAACCATATGCGAAGCAAGGACTTGATTTTCTACATCATAATGATCATGCTCAATTCCTCTTGCTATCAATCGTGACTCTTCTTGTATGCAATCTGCTCTCAAATGATCGAACTTGGGAAGTTCTGATCTTGCACTAATTCCTTGAATGTAAGACTCCCAAGATGTCGAAAGACCATTGAGAGCAAGCATGGTCAAGTCACTGTCATCAACAACCTTCCCAATGGATGAGAGTTGATCTCTCAAATCAGAAATCCTCATGAAGTATGCTATGACAGATTCACCTTTCATCATCTTGATGTGATGAAGCTGCTGCTTCAAAGTTAGGGCATGGCTGGTGTTGTTGATTTCGTACATCTCTTCCAATGTCTTGATCATTTCGCTAGCAGTCTTCAGCTTGGAGATGATAGGTACAATATGATCCTTCACGGAGTCAACCAGCATTCTCTGAGCTTGAAAATCTTTCTTCCTCCATGAAGTCTTTTCTTCTTCTGCCTCAAGTTCAATGGATGATCTCTACACAAAGTCTGCAAGATCACTACCATTCAATGCAAGCATGATTCGGAATCTCCATGAAGTGAAGTTGGATGCACCATCCAATCTATCTTCAACCCTAAGACAGTTCAACATTTCGAATGAAGTGATAAGAGCAAATAGAAAGAGGAGGAACGACTACAATCAATTTGATTACCCCTAATTCGAACCAAGCTCTGATACCATGTTGAATTTAGGCAATCAGATGTTAATCTAATTAATAAATTATAATCAGACTGAGAATAAGCAGAAATAACAATAAAGCACACAAGACAAGACACAAATACCCTGGGAAAACCTCCCTCTTGGAAGAAAAACCCAGCATCAAAGATTCAGATCAATTCCTTTATTTATAAGCAGATTACTTGAACAGTATATATCAGATTACTTATCTGATTGTAGTGCCAATCTAGGGCAGATTAAACCAAGTATATGCAGCTGTAATATATCTTTAGAGAGAGTAGAATATTGACACCACTTGGAGAAGAAGACCGCTGAAGTATAGGACATCACCTTGCCCAGCAAGCTGTCCAATGGATTTGCTCAATGATCGGATAGACTTGCAGCAGTATGAAGAATTAGATGGCTTCCTTTCCTTCCAAGTTCGCTGACTGAATTTACATAAGGCTAACGACACTTGATGAAGATGATGCATTGTGTTTGAAGTGTGAAATGAATCTTGTTTATACAAGATTCATGTTCAAGTTTTCCAAGTCGGCTTTAACAAAATTGCCGCTATTTTACATATTTTAGTTTTGCCCTTTTGGCGCCCAATTTGGGGCCTACATAAATTGCAAGTTATACCACGTTTCATTTTGGGCCCAGCACTATTAGACATGTAATTGCTTAACAATATGATTAATATTTTAATTGCCACAAGGCAACATTAAAATATAATCCGAACTAGCTATCCATTTCAACACTTCAAATGATAAAATCTTCAGCAAATCACTATAGTGACATTGTAGCAATAACATATGACCCCCCAAATGATGAATCTTCAACAAAACTGTAGCAACAACATGCAAACTTGGAAAAATGTTTTCAAATCTTCAAATATTGGCACATTTGTGTCTCATGGATGGAATCACACAAAATGAGAAACATAGTTTTTCATCCTTGATCCAATATGATGAATTTCAAGAGTGTTTTTGTCCTCTGAATTTGAACATGCCAAGGGTTTTCATCCTTAGATGCCTAGAATTAACAATTGTTCATATCTGAAAGTAGCATGCAAAATGATAGCTTGAATGATCCTCAAATGAAGATTGACACCTCCTTGATATGCCTTTCCAAATTGAGCCCTTGGATTCTAAATTTCCATCCAAGTATTTGAAATTACTTTTAATTTTTAATTTTATATTTTTTTTGTATTCAAAAATACTTTTATTTTAATACTAGTGTTTAAAACACCTTTTATTTGAATTGTGATAATATTATTAAGTTGCTCTTAGAATTAGAAATTAGTGGGCCTCCAATTAAAAATATTATTAATTATCTTAATTTGAAAAATGGGACATGACATAAGATGCCGGTCCAACATTCTGGAAGGTTACATCAGTTGTATAAGGTTCTGCCCCACTTAACAGAAGATCATATCAGACATAATAGTGCAATAACTGGCTTTAAGAGCATTAGTAAATCATTCGGAGTGCCTTATTAGTGGCCATATTGAACAGCATCCATCATTGTTTGCTTGTGAGTTGACTCGGGAGGTGGTAATTCTGAAAATCATTTTCTAGCTTGCATATCCGCATTGTCATTATTTGTTCCATCTTGCAGTTAAATAAGATCAATGTTCGTGCTGCTATCATATTGATTTCTAATCAGATCTGGGTGTAATTTAATGTCATTTAATGATTTTTGTAAAATTTCCAACTTGATAGTTACAATATGCATTTGTATTACAAATTATAGTTGCTGTTTCAGTGGTGTGTATTCTAGAAAAAACAGAAATTAACAAAACTATAAAAAGGGGACATCCCAGATTCTAATTCTATTGATGGACTTCCATTCTAGACAGAACACCCCTTAAGCATATACTTTAATTCAAATAAAGGATTTCCCAATTGCTCTAACAAGTTAACCCCTTCATCAGACACCCCCAAAAGTGCTACTGTGATCCCCAAATTTCAACGATGCAATTTTGCAACAAATTCCTTTGGATCCTGCACTCATTCTTCTGTGATTCCAACAAGGAATTTTATCTTTTTGTTTAAAGGACTTGTTTTTTTCCTCCAGTTTCTTCAACACTTTGGGCTCAAGGAGAAGTCGCAGTCTATCACGGACAAATCCATGCAAATAGATTGTTGGTTACCTAAATCCAATGATATACATTAACCACGTTGACAGAAAACCTATCATCCACATGTCTTCAGAGGCGTCATGTTCCTCTTGGATTGCCCAATCCTTGTCATAGGATGCCGAATGTTGGATGGAATGTCTACATTTGAGATTTTGCAGTGCCTTTTATTTGGTTGTTGCTAGTTCCCACCAATTTCCAAGATGCCCCTGCATCGATAATGAAAAAATAGAAAAGTACTCATCCAAATTGAACCCTTATTGCTAGTCAGTTGCCATTGTAATGGTTATGAATGCAACCAGTAATATACATATATAGATAAATAGAAATAAAGCTAATCTAGGCATTGTTCAGCCAGAGTAGTCTGATCAGTTTATGAAATTGATATCAGATATTTCCTCATAAAGTTTGACATTGTGTGCCTTGAATTACAGCCGTTTTCCTAATGAGGCTATTATACAGCCATTATTTAGTATTATGGGAGTATAAGGAATCCAGCTTGTGTATAAGGCTAAGAATCATTCTTAAACAATAAATACATATATAGCGGATAATTGAGCATGCCATCTCACAGTGATTTATGTGTTAATGTTTTTAGCAGCAGGAGATTTCATTTTGCCTGCGATGGTTTCTTCCTACACTTCTAAGAGAAGCTGATGTGTAACAGCTTCCTTGATAACTGTCACCGACCTGCATGTATGACTTGCAGCTTCGTGGGAGCCTCGTGCATGCTGGCAGCAGTTTCTTTCCTCTTCGTATTCCATCCGGAAAGAGGTTAGCTTGTGTCTACGTCTTATGGCTCTTGTCGGTGCTGGAGTTTGTAACGGCAAGTATTGTAACTGCTGTCCAGCATATTGCGTGATCTGGATGTTGGCTTTTCATCTCCTCCATCTCAGATTTTTCAAGCCTTCTCATTTCTTTAAAGGAGGTCAGCAGTTCGTATTTCGGAGCATGAAAAGTCCTTACAGAGAGATCATTCACGGGTGGAGTTTTTCAACAGTATTTTTCTGTAGCATCTATGTATCTTCTTCAACGTATATATCTTCTCCGTCTTCTCGTATATGATTGAGGGATGATTGTTATATGTCTCAGAAAGCTTCATGCTGGCCGTATTGTAGAAGCCTTCAGTTTCAGATGTTATCGGCTTCATCTTTTGATTGTTAAGGGTTAACAATTGTGTCTAGATCATTCAGTTTGAGAGCTTTTGTATTCAAGTTTGTGACTTCAATAAAGTTTGATTTTTGGTGTGGCTGGGTTTTTCACCCTCAGGTGGAGGGTTGGTTTTCCCAGGATAAATACTTGTGTATCTTGTTCTTGTGAAATTTTATTGTTTCAGATTTTTGTATCTTATGTTTCTGGTTCTAACATTAACATGGTATTAGAGCCAGGTTTGAGGTCGTCTCCCTCACAGGAGGCCTCAAGATTCTGGGAGGGTTGCTTGTTTATTGTTTGGTGTTATTCAAACCATGTTTTTCTAAAGACTGTGCCATTCTCTAAGCTGCGACTTCATTTCTTCCTATTTCGGATTTCTTGAGCGGCCCTACAAAACACGACGGGATCTCTGCAATGCGACTGATCTGAGGGTATCACATCATGTGAAGTCCACTTTATTGTTTTTTTTTTGGAAGGACAAGATCACGGCTTCTCTGTGTCATTGCTCTTATCTGGCATCTACATCCTATCAGCTTGTATTTGCTATGATCATTCATCACATTGTTGTCATTGCTATAATCTGCAATATCTATTTTATTCAAAGGAGAGAACACTCAGTATGTGGTGTATTTGAGCAGACCTTAATGCATACCAAAAGATTCCTGATATAAAGAACAGTGTTGGAGGAATCTTATGAGAAGATAAGATTCAGCAACACGACTAACTCAATGGGAACCGGCAATAAGGAGGTGGAGGCTACACATGGTCTAGGTGGATAGCATGTGTTTGTGAAATTGAATGCTATATCTGAGCATCGTCTGAGCTATCATTATGTTCCATACCGGTGGAAGTGTTGGTCACTCTACTGATGGGAGATTTGGAATTGGGGTATGCTTCAACATACTTCTTGATCGCTACAACACTGGAGATATTAAAATTGAGACAAGAGGGCTCTCCCAGTGAAAGGGAGCCTGACATTTCAACTTCAAAGGGAGCTTGACTTTTCAGATTCAGGAGTCTGACATTTCAACTTTAGAAGGAGCCTGACATTTCATTAGAAGCAACCTTGGACGTGGAGGTCAAAAGGTTGATATCAAGTTCAGAGGGAGCCCGTTATCATGAAGATTTGGTTAATGCATTTTTCTTTGTGATGGAGAAATTTGAGGTGAAAGCCCTTGTAATGCATTTTTCTCTGTGACAGAGAAATTTGAGGTGAAAGCCCTTGTTGCTCTTTCCACTCATGCGAGTAGCCATAGTAGATGTCATGTCGAGAGACTCCATGACAACATCACGTTGAGTGACTCTGTGATGAGAACTTGTGTTTATTTCACACATGGGAGTAGCCATGGTGAACATCATGTTGAGTGGATCCAAGATGCTATCACGTTGAGAAAATCCGTGATAAAGTTTTTCTTTTCACACATATGGGTGTAGCCATTGTGTCTGTCATGTTGAGAGACTCCATGACTTGAAAATCTATAAATGATATCTCCTTTGCTAAGAGGGGGTGCTAATGTTTTTAGTAGTAGGAGATTTCATTTTGCCTGCGATGGTTTCTTCCTACACTTCTAAGAGAAGCTGATGTGTAACAGCTTCCTTGATAACTATCACTGACCTGCATGTATGACTTGTAGCTTCATGGGAGCCTCGTGCATGCTGGCAGCAGTTTCTTTCCTCTTCATATTCCATCCTGAAAGAGGTTCGCTTGTGTCTACGTCTTATGGCTCTTGTCGGTGCCGGAGTTTGTAATGGCAAGTATTGTAACTGTTGTCCAGCATATTGCGTGATCTGGATGTTGGCTTTTCATCTCCTCCATCTCAGATTTTTCAAACCTTGTTGTTTCTTTAAAGGGGGTCAGCAGTTCGTATTTCGGAGCATGAAAAGTCCATAAAGAGAGACTATTATATATTTGTATGAGTGATCATTCAGGGGTGGAGTTTTTCGACAGTATTTTTCTGTAGCATCTCTGTATCTTCTTCAGCATATATATCTTCTCTGTCTTCTTGTGTATGATTGAGGGATGATTATTATATGTCTCAGAAAGCTTCTTGCTGGTCGTATTGTAGAAGCCTTAAGTTTCAGATGTTATCAGCTTCATCTTCTGATTGTTAAGGGTTAACAATTGTGTCTAGATCATTCAGTTTGAGAGCTTTTGTATTCAAGTTTGTGACTTCAATAAAGTTTGATTTTTGGTGTGGCTGGGTTTTTGACCCTCAGGTGGAGGGTTTTCCCATGATAAATACTTGTGTATCTTGTTCTTGTGAAATTTTATTGTTTCAGATTTCTGTGTCTTATGTTTCTGGTTCTAACATTAACATTATGGGCATATAACAAACGTGCAACTGATATTATATCCTACCAGGCTGACATTATTAGAAGCTACCTTAACAAAGTTTAATAAAAATACTGGGTTAAGGCAATAAGTCTTCTTGTAGAACAGAAACTAACATGCCAATGCAGGATAATCTGTTCATGAAAGTTTAAGGGGGGCATGCTACCAGCCCAACCTATTTTGAGTCCTGAAAGAATCAAGCAGGCTTAATATATCTAACACCATCTAACTCCTCACGCACAATATGCAATACATGAAAGGAAATAATCACACCCCTTCACTCATACTAAAGATGGCAAAGGAAGAATATAAAATATGATACATAGACATATATCAATTCAGATAAACAGGATCTGTCTTTCTTCATTCACTTTCTAAACTACAAAAGTCATTATCCCATGCTTGAATAAAAAGAAGATGCATAGATATCTATGAATTCAGATTTGAAAGGACCTGTCTTTCCTTTTTGATTTCCTGAATTACACAATCCATTGTCCTGTTCTTAAATAAATATATGATGCATGGAAGTCTATCGCTTCAGATAAATGGGGCCGTCTTCCATAATTTACTTGCTATGCTACATAATTCATTTTCCTCTATTTAAACAACATCATATTTTTATTTTCTACAAAAAAACTCTTCCACATATAGTACCACTGCAACTCATACCCCAGCCTATCAGTTACTTCTTTCATTTAAGCTCAGGTGACCAAAAACCACCATCTCATTTTGAAGATGGAACGAAGTTCTGTTCTGCATTTGTTTCAATGAAATCTAATGGGGTACTTCTAGTGACAATGTCATCAAAATTTTTGCCTGGGATTGTTATTCACTTGAACTTGTGATGAAATTATATTGGGATCCAGTCTTATCACTCATTCCTAAAACAATATCCCAATTTGCTTCAACTTTTATGGATTTTGTCATTGAATGTCGTTGATGACTAGACTCTTGAGATAGGATAACATCCCCCCACTGGTGGGAACCATTACATAAGTTGCATTATTGCTAGTCTGAAATAATTATCAAGTCATCTTGTTCAACATTCTCATTCTCATCATCTAAAGAAATAATCTTTCTTGGCAGTTCCACTTCATCTCCACTAATTGATTTTTGTCCATCTCTATATGCTTCAGAACATATCTCTTTCTTTGGAAACTCCGCCAAACTGTTTGCTCGGTTAAATCTTGCACAACGCCTAGAACCTGGTTTCTTATCATAAATAGCAGACATGCATTTTTTAGGTTTAATAGAATTGCTTGCACCCAGCTCTTTCTTCACCTGCACTTGCTCGAACCCCCGTTCTGCAATTTTTCCTTGTTTTGGTATGAATGCTTTTCCTGACAAATTGATGGCAAGATCTTTCCTCGATACAGTATTTCCTTTCATTTTCTTCTTAGCAGGGCTTGAAGATAATGCAATGTTACCAGGCTTTCCTGTGCCTTCCATCCTCTTGTAAGGAGTACAAGTATTTACAACCCTAAAAATATGGACTGCCAATTTAAATTTATTTATGTTATTGTCCACCCTTTCAAAAACACAAATGTCTCCTTCCTCTAGATTATTGGCAAGGGAAAAAGATTTCCAACCCCCACTCATGCCAGGGTTATCGTTTCCCAAATACTGAACTGACCATTCCTTATGGTTGGGATCCACCAAAGTCACTTCTATTTTTTTAGTTGTTGGTAATTGGAGATTAGCTCTGCATGCTTTTGAAATACCCTGCACACCCAATTACCATATTGCAACAACATTACATCAACCTGTTAAAACCCTTTTATATCAAACAATTAAAAAAGATGCAGAAGTTCAAACGATAGCAGACTAGTTATATTGACCCAATAAATCCCTATCGAATTCTGCTAATCATGAAATGAAGAATCCCAACCATTGAGTCAACAGCACTAAATTAGCTGTCAAACTCAGCTTAAACTTTTCTAATGCAGAAAACATACGAGAAATGCGACAGTCGGAAAGATGCCTGGATATAAAACAAATCAAACTAGAATTCCTTTCTAGAAGTGTAAGAGAGATATCTTACAAGCCAAAACCCTTGATATACTTGAGATGGTTTCATGATGATTAATGAGAAGGGTTTATCTGATGTGAAAGAGTTAGCAGCTTTGAGAGCCTTGTTCCTTTCTGCTTCACTAACATGACGTCTACATGAAACATAATAAGATCCTTGATAGCTCTTTTCTTTGGTCTCAATCCCTACAGATTTCGCTGTTTGAGACTTCTTTCCGGCAGGAGATGACTTCCATTGGCGGTAGGCAGAGCTCTTTGAAAGACGGCCTGCATTGAAATAAAAAAGTTGAATTTAAATCGAATTAAATTACGTGCATTAAAGGTTGGCTATAATTTATGGTCTCAGGGATTTAACAAGATTTCTGTCGTGCAATAATAGTTCAAAGATTTTGATTTTCCTTACCACAAGCACGAGCAGAGGAATTGGCTTTCTTGCCCTGTTCGGCCATTGCTTCTGCATGATCATTCTTTCCCCCAACATAATCCCAAACAGTTGGCAACGGGCTATGAAAGACACTGCCATTTTTCTCGCACCCACTTCTCCCAAATATTATAACTCTGAAATAAGACCTACAGATATACTTAAACACCAGAAAATCTCCCAACTCTATTGTATGATCATACACGAATTTTTCCCAGCCCTGCCTAAATTCCAGTTGCGTACTTGTACCCCATAATGTTACAAACCATCCTTGCCCATTTGGGCCTTGCAAAATAATATTTTTGCCAATCTGGGTTATGAGATTTTTAACAAATGCTGGAGGAATACGCTGCAGTAAGGAATGAATTAATTAATTTTCACACATTTCAGCTCGTTATACAAACAATATTACAAACAAGATCTGAAAAAAGCTATATCAGTAGAGTATCGTATAAATAGGGGGTTACCAGTTTGTAAGCAAAGTCTCCCAGCATCACTTTGAAGAAATATACAGCTTTTTCTTCTACATTTTCATTTTCCATGGTAAACTCAATTCTGTGAGGTGAGAAAACAGCAGAATGTGGTTGTAAATAGCCGTTAAGTCTTTCACAGCATTCATTCATTTAGGTATTCAAGGGAAAGTGAAAGAGATTTTTAGAGCGGCAACCATAGCTGTTAATTGTCACCATTTTTGGAATTTGCGCAATTTTAGCGAACGCAGAAAAGGCCGTCAAATTGTACGCATATCTTAAATACCAACAGTTAGCTATATTAAAGTTATTAGTTCCCGCCTTGGACAATATCAATGCCACTGGCCGTAATTTCCACAACTTATTTAATCAGAATTAAAAAATAAAAATAATTTCATATTTTATAATTAATTTTTTAACTTAATTTTTTTTAAATATTGTTTCTCTATTATTTTATTGAGTTACATTTAAAATCAAATATTATTTAGATTTTATTACATTTTAAATGGAGTAATTTTATTTTGGTAAGATTTTAGTTATATCAATAATGTAAGTCTTATTTGAACATTAAATCGAATGTTTAATTTTTTACTCTATTAATGTTTTGCTATTTGAATGAAATTGAACATTATTATGGTCATTATGTAATAGTTTTTATCGTGAGGTGGCAAATCTTTTCTTATAAAATTGTATTGTTGTCTTTTTAATTATTGTTTTTTTTTTTAAAATACCTACATTAAATATAGTTATGCACTAAATATACTTAATTATATATTTATAAAAAAAAACCCTCATGCTTATTGAAATAGTGCCTTGTGGAATCAAGTTGGAGTAGGCTCTCAAATCCTAGGGCCCTCCATTGTTGGTTTGGTTTGGTCTTGCTCTAGTCTTTTGTTGCTTCTTCATTCCTTTAGTTAGCTATGATACCATTCTTAGTCTTTTGGTGGGCTTTGGGAATGTAGTCTATGATGTGTTGTTTGTTTAATTTTTGGGTGTCAGGTTAGGTGTTATTTTGTTTTTTAAAAACCTTTTGATTTGATAATTATCATGCATATTGAAGTGTTTGGTTTGAACAATTAATGCTTGGGCAAGAAAGTGCCTTCGAAGTGCAACCCAAGGTACATAAAGAGCTAAATGTTGGTTTTGTAAATGAAAAGGGTTCATTCAAGGAAGTAGTTTTTGGTGTGAGCAGCCAAAGGATTCCAAAATCGGCCAAGTTTGATGGGTATGTGCAGGATCATGGTGGGCCAAACAGGCCCTTAAGTGGCAGTAAAAATTCAAAAAAAAACAAAGTTAGACAACTTGGCGTAACAAATTAAATAAGTTATCAACGTTATAATAATTAAAATATGCAGGAATATAATTTGTAGCAAATTGAATGTAGTTTCTAAACTACTAGTTGTTTTCTAAAAAAAAATCTATTTGACAATTTAAATTTGAAATTTCAATGAAGTAATACTAAAATTTCAGGAAAAAAAGATAAGAAGTAGGTGTATGTCTGACCACCCTAACCACAATCAAATCATAATATGTTTTTATAAGATTTTAGGTAGAAGTAGAAGACTCGTGTCTGCATGTGACACGTATTTTTTTACAATTTTTTTGTAGTAAATAATTAATTATGAATTTTTTACTACAACTTTCTAAAAATATTAAAACTCGTATGTTCGGCTACCTTAATTTGGTCAAAACTTTATGAAATCTTTTTTTTTTAAATCCTATAGTATGTGAAGCATAGAATGTGACACATCTTTTGGATTCAAAAAATGTGATACCATTTGTAAGTTGTAGATGTTTTTCTATTAATTAGGACTTTAGTCAGAATTTATTTAGAAAATGAATAATAATTATTTATTAAAATCAAAATAAGACAAAATTTATATTATTGGAACGTTGAAATTGACCTTAAAAAACCCTTTTCATTTTATCAATTTCGACTAAAAAAAGTCGTCAGTCACCAAGGCAAAGTCTACAAAAGGAAGGAAAAATCAAAAACACATTTTTTGTGTTGACTTTCTAAGCTTGGTATGTCCTAGCCAAATCCCAAAACAATCTCGAGTGAAAAATGGAGAGGAAAATTAATGTCAGAAAAAACAAATATCCATTATTAACAGATAACTGTTTCTTGAAGTCATTGTTGTGATGTCGTGTTTTCTAAATCGAATATCTATTCAAAATGGATATCCATTTTAGAAACCAAATCGGATATCTGTTTAAAATGGATATACATTTTGGAAACCAAATCAGATATCCATTTTGGAAGCCAAATCGGATATCCATTATGAAAAATTAAAAAAAAAACTCATTTTAGTAAAATAGGCATAACTTTTACGTTTTATGTCAAAATTTTAATTTTTTACAGGCGTTGGAAAGGCGATTCAAAGATCTACAATATCTAGAATAGGTAGTGTTTCTATATTTTGTATTAAAAATAAATATAATTAATTTTAATTCATCCTTTATTTTTAAAACATCAAAGCTCACAATGTTTTCATATGAATTCCCTCTTTCATGATTTTTTTTCTCAAAATACTTGAAACGCTAAATAAGTAATTAATAATAGAAAATTTAGGAATTTTACTAAGTTTAATAAATTTTGGTAAACCATTTTATCTCTCTTTCTTCCCTTCTCTAACTCTCTCTCCTAAGATCTAAACCTATCACTCCACCTGTCCATTGCTCCCTCCCTCTCTTTTGTCCACGTTTATACATCTCTCTCTAGACTGATCTCTCTAACTCTCATCAAATCCCTCATTCCTTCTCTCTCTCAAGCTCTACACTTATATTTCTACCTCTTCATCAGTTCCTCCTCTATCTCACTCTCTCTCCCCTAAGATCTAGACTAGTCTCTCTACATCTCTTTCTCATCTCTAGCAACAAAATTCAAAGGGGAGGAGAGGGGTAGAAGGAAGTATCGACAAAAGGAGAGGTGGAGAGAGGTGAGAAGGAGAGGGTAATTGGGGGGGGGGGGAGAGAGAGAGAGAGATAATTAGGGGGTAGGAGGAGAGGGGAAGAGGGGGAAGTATCAACAAAGAGAGAAGAGAGATGGGAAGAGAGGTGAAGAGAGAGATAGAGAGAGTAATTAGGGGGTGGGGGAGAGGGGGGAGAGGGAAGTATCTATAAAGGCATAAGAGGAGAGAGATGCGAGAGAGGGTAATTAAGGGGAATAAATAATTAGAGAGAGAGAGAGTTGGATGTAATTAGTGGATAATAAGAAAGCGAGAGGGGTGAGTATCAACAAAAGGAGAGAGGGAGAGATGTTGAGAGAGGCGAAGAGAGAGACAGAGAGAGGATAATTAAGGGGAGGGGGAGGAGGGAGAGGGAAGTATCAACAAAGAGATAGAGAGAGGGTAATTAGGGGGCTCTCTCCCCATCTATCCCCTCTTCCTTTGTTAATACTCCTCCCTCTCTCTCTATCCCTTTGTTGATACTTCCATCTCCCCCCTCTCTCCCTCCCCCTAATTACCTTCTCTCTGGACCTCTCTCCCTTTTTTGATACTTTCCCCTCTCCCCCTCTCCTCCCACCCCCTAATTACCCCGAACTCTCTCTCTCTAATTCTCTCTTCCCCAATTATCATCTCTCTCTCACACCCGTCTCCCCCTATAACTTTACCCCAACTCTCTCTCATTCTCTCTTCCCCCCAATTACCCTCTCTCACACACAACTCTCTCCCAACGAGACCTTTGTTGATCTCTCTCTCTCTCTCTCTCTCTCTCTCTCTCTCTCACTTGTCTCACCATATATTAATAATTGCCCCTCTCCCCCTCTCCTACCCCCTAATCATTGCAACTCTCTCTCTTATTCTCCCCCCCCAATTATCCTTTCTCTCTCTAACATCTCTCCCCCTCTCCCTTTATTGATACTTTCCTCACCCCGCTCTACCCCTCCCCCTAATTACTATCTACCTCCCTTTCTCTCTCATTCTTTGTCCCCCTAATTACCCTCTCTCTCTTATAGCTCTCTCCCCTCTCCCTCTCCCCCTCCCCCTAATTACTCTCTCTCTCTCTCTCTCTCTCTCTCTCTCTCTCTCTCTCTCTCTCTCTCTCTCTCTCTCTCTCTCACACACACACACACACACACACACAGTCTCTATCTCTCTCACACACATCTCTCTCCCCCTCTCCCTCTCCCTACATAGAAACAAAATTCATGGGGGAAAGATACTCCACACACCTCATTAAGAACTAAGATCCAAATATAGCTAACACAAATATATATATATATAGAGAGAGAGAGAGAAGGACATGGAGATGGAGAGAGGAGAGGGATAAAGAGAGGTAGAAGAGATAAATATATATTATATATATATATATATATATATATATATATATAGAGAGAGAGAGAGAGAGAGAGAGAGAGATGTATAAAGATAAAGTTACAAATAAGGAGAGATTTAAGGGTGAAGAGAGATGAAGAGATAAAGAGAGGGAAAGATAGAGGGAGAAATAGAGAGAGGTAGATATACCTAGAAAAGAGATAGAGACATAAATAGAGATATCGGTATTAAGGACTATGAAGAGAGTGGGAGAAATACTGAAGGACAAGGATGGATAGAAATAGGGAGAAATATCTAGAGATTGAAAAGGAGAGAGGAAGATATAAATAAAAATTAAGATAAAGGGAGAGGGATCTATGAATATATATATAGAAAGAGAGAGGTAAAGACAAAGATAAATATATAGAGAGATAGAGAAAAATGGATAGAGAGGGGTACATAGAGTGAGATACAAAAAGGAAGAGATGGAGAGATATAAAGGAAGAGGTTCATATAGATGGATAGAGAGATGTAGATAGTGTGAGAGAAAGATAAAGAGAGAAGTAGAGATTATAGATAGGGATAAATAGGGAGGGGGGGAGAAATATAAAGATATAGAAAGATATATATATAGGGGTTATAGAGAAGTATGGAGGGAGAGAGCTAGATATATATATATATATATATATATATATATATATATAGAGAGAGAGAGAGAGAGAGAGAGAGAGTAAATAAAGAGATAAAGGTAGAGAAAGGGAGAGATACATAGAGAGGGTGATAGAAGAAGAAAGGGAAAGGTAGATTAATCATGTATAGAGGAAGAGATATGAAGATAGAGGGACATATAGAAAGAGAGATGGGTAGGGAAAGAGATAGAGATGTCAAGATAGAGTTAGAGATAGATATGGATATAAAGTGATAGAAATATTAGGACAAATGGAGGGAGATATGGAGTGAATAAGTGAGATTTAGAGATAATGAGATATAAATATACATGAAGATAGATCTATAGGGAGATAGAGATAGAGGGGACAAGATAGGGAGAGAAAGGAGGTGATGGAGACAAGTAATAAATAGGTATAGGAATGATAAGGTAGAGGGGGGAGATAGATAGAGATCTAGGAGAGATTATTAGAGATATATAGAAATAAGGAGTGACAAAGATAGAGTGGGAGAGAGAGAGAGATAGGAAGAGAAAGAGGGAGATATATGTAGAGATGGATGTAACTTGGGAAATATCTAGATAGGATAATAAAAGGAGTGATATAATTAGAGAAGGAAGAGATAGATAAAATATATTTATATAAGTATAGATAGACAAGTGATATATAAAGAAGGTGATAGGAAAAAAAAAAAAAGAGAGACTTCGTCTGTAAAATTTTTGAGTATTTAAAGTTTTAAAAATAAAGGATTAAATTAAAAAAAATTATAATTAATTTTTGGTCTTTAATATAATAAAATTACCTTATCAATTTGATAGGTCTCTAAATTACCTTTCCAATTCCTATAAAAGATTGAAATTTCGATAAGAAATGCAAAAGTTATGCCCATTTTACTAAAGTATGGTTTTTATGTTGAGAAAAATGAATATCCAATTTAAATGGATATCCGTTTTGGAAAACATGATGTCACAATAATGATGTCACAAAATGGATATCTATTAATATTAGATAACTGTTATTAACGAATATCTGTTTTGGTTTGGTATTACTAAACCAAATTCAAATTTTGGTCGACCCATACAAAAAGTCAAAGTGGAATTTGGCATGTTTGGCAAAGTTTAAAATGCATTTTTCTCCCTATTGCCACTTTTGGCCCCTTGTGATCTTGCACATACCCTGATCTCTACAATGACTCTACACTCAATAAAAATGTTGGAGTCGATAATGGGCTTGAGGCAATTTCTCCTTACCTTACCATAGTACTTTGGTCATGACTCCAAAGAGGGACATGTTTGAGGCGTTGAATGAAGAAGAACAAAGGGTGAAATATGTTGTCATTTTTTGTTGCCCTATATAGTAATAAGTTGTATGCTCAATTTTTTTTTGATGAATGGCTATTAGAGGTCTAGGGGCAAAACTAGGTATCCATACTACTTTCTATCGGATGTTCCAAAAAGGAATGTTTGTTATATTTTTAAAAAATTATGCTATGCAAGAACGATCTTTGTTAAAAAAACAATTTTGGAATGTTGGAAATTTTGTATTTCAGGTTGTGAAATGCTTGCATGACATTTTGAATGAAGAAATATTAGTTGTGTTTGTTCGTAGATGGTTGATTGTGGAAGATGTCTTTGCTCAACTATATGCTTTTCTCCCTAAACTCCTTTGGCCAGTGAGAAAAGTTATTCAGGTTAAGGAAAGGAGAAGCACCTTGCTACATATGGATGCAAGGTTACTAGTGACCCTCTCTACTAGTTTGGACATTCCATAACAAATTGAAATTGAATGAGGAGGCAATTTTTTAGGTTATAAAATTGATCTCTTGGGGGGTCTAAACTCATGCTTCCTCTGTAAGAAAGAGGGGCACTAAAAGAAGAGCTACCCTAGTTTTAAACAAAGGCCTTTGATGAATCCAACACTTAGCTCCCCCAAAAAAATCTAGAAACCCCCATTGCTAGCCTTGTTGTACCCACTTCATAGGACTTTCCTTTGATTGATGTGAATGTTGGCAAGAGACACTGCAGGTATGTTGAGATGTTGTCATTAATGGCAACTCATATCAGTTTTGGCATCCGCACTTCAAGTTTTCATCTTTCCAGAAGATTGAGTGAAGATTGTTGGAGTCTGGTAATATCCCGTAAGGAAGCAGGACATCCGACATAATGATCAATATTTTCGTTGGAGAAGGTTTGTGGATTATTTTGGTTATGCATTTTGCTATGCGGATTTTGGAGAAGGTTTGTGGATATGTAATATGCCTTATTCCAGGATTGTGGCCTCCGGCAATGAGTTTCATGTTAGTTAAGAGATCCGGAAATCATGTTTTTGGTATGGACTATGTATATCAGCTGTAACACGTGGTAATTTAGTTCGCGGATCTTGCGGATCGATTTTGGTGATTTTTTATGTGTTTGAGGTTGATGATCTATCATGTGGGAAGTGTGTGGACATCTTGTTTTGGTCCACATGGATGTTATGATAGGATTGGGCCAAATTCTACACATGTTTCATCCTTTGTGACATGTTCTTGAAGCCGACATGAGGTTGTGACTTAATTTGTGATGCAAATATATAAGAAGGGTTTATTTGTGTAATGTGCATGAGAAGTTGAAGAGAATCATTTGTGAAAATTTCACTCCTTTCTTGAGGAGGGTTAAGCTTTCCACTTGATCTCCTCTCATCACTTTTCACCACATTACATTTTGGTGAACCTGACATCTATATGTTTTGCATTAAAAATTATTGCATATTTTTCATTTACAAGTTTAATTTCCTTGCAAAACTTAGTGGTTAATTCATTCAAAATCCAAGTCAAAATTGAACTTGTGTTTTGTAAAAAAAATGCTATCTATTGTCTTAGATCTGAAAATTAGTTTACTTGTCAAATTCAATTCTGTCATTGTCTTGTTCAATTTGCAAATCAAATTTACAAAATTAAGTGGTTAATTGTCAAAACCCTAATTTTCAAAAAATCAACTTGAATTTGTGCAAACATTGGATTGACATTTAATTTTTAGATTTGGGACTATTTTCAGACTTGTCTTCTTGCCTAGAATTCAAATTTTTCAGTTTCCCTCCTTTTTCCAAATTTCCAAATTTCAAAATTCAGTGGTTAGCCCTTAAAACCCTAATTTTGAAATTTACTTTGGATTTTGTGCAAATTTCAATCAATTTCAGTTTTCTAAATATTATTCAAGGTGACCCTATCCATTAGATTTGACCTTTTTCAAATTTGCAATTCAATTTCTTATCTTTTTCAAAACCCTAATAGGGTCCTATTTTGACATTAAAACCTCAATTTCGCCTATCTAAAGTTCGTAAAATCAACCATTTTTGGGGGGTTAGCTCTCAAATCATTGTATCTTTCATCCTTGAAAATTTTCAAAAAATATAGGCCGACCAAGTACACTTTCAACCTGGTCCCTGACTTTTTTCCTGAAATTTCAGGAGACTGTTATGACTGTATTTAATTGCTTAAATCCAAAAAATTGGCTGATTTTGTCAAATTTTGATCCCTCTAAAATAAAAAAATATTTCCCAATTTCAACATTACAAATTTCAAGGAAACATTTAAAATTAAGTGGTTAATTATAATCTATCCTGATTTTGAAACCTTAATTTTGTCAATTTTAATTAAATGGTTCCCATTGGCCTTAATTTTGAATTTCAATCTCTTTTTATCATAAAATTTCTTGAAAAGTGTATCATTTCTTCTTTCCAAAAAGTTCAAATTGTCTAATCATCATATTGCAAACTTTGTTCCCGACATTAAAAATTCAAATTCCCCCCCTAGTGCATGAGTTTTACAACTATTAGTCCTACCCATACTATCCCCGTTAGACGAAGCATTAGACTTAAGGCTTCCCAAGGTTTAATTCCTGGAGAGATGGAACCTAATTTGGGTGACTTCTTCAATGAGGATAATGCTAATTTTTCCCATTCTAGTAACATCCCAATTTACCCAATTGATGATTCCAATGACAAAGAAGAAATTTTGACTGCAGTTTCCATAGATCAACTTTCAAAATTGGACAATAAATTTGACAATTTCCAACAATGGATGTCCCAATAATATCCTAATAGTTAAGCTCTTCCATTAATTGAAGTTCTAAAATGCATGATTTAAAGTGATAAGAATAGAATTGATATATTGCATGGTATTGCTCATATTGTTGATTCTAATGTCATACCTATAAAGAGTTGTGTTGAGACCTTAGGTTATTCACAACCTCCTACACAAATATATCATTCTATTCCTTTGACCACTCCAATGACTAGCATTCCTACTTTCACTTCAAACATCATGGCTACAACAACTCAAAATGTCATACCTACAACCATTAGCCATGGGGGCAATCCATCTTCTTCATTCAATCCTTCATCTTTATCTATGCCTTCAATGAATGTTCCTATTATCTCTCAACCAATAAATGTGACACAAGGGGGTAATTCATCCAATCATTCTATCCCTCCTTTTAGTGTCCCATATCCTACTCAATCGTCACCTATGCCTACTTACCATAGTGTTCCACCGCCCTATTCTCAATCAATGCCTTCTTTCAATAACATCACACCACCTTCTCAATCGAACATGTCTAACATAAATTCTTCAACCGAAGCTACTATTAATAGCCTTTCCCAAACTGTGTCATCATTGCAGCAACAAATTGCTTCTATGAGACAATCCAAGTTTAGTGTTCCCACATTTGATTTTGTGAGCCCACTTTCTTTTGATATTGTTAGAGTTGTCCCTCCTAAACATGTTGAGGTCCCTCAATTGGAACTCAATAATGGAAAAAGTGATCCTTTAACACATGTCAAAATATTCCAAACCTTGTGTACTGACTTTGCTTATGATCAAAGATTGCTTGCCAAATTGTTTACTAGAACACTCAGAGATAAGGCTTTACAATGGTATTGCTCTTTTCCTTCCTGTTCTATTACTTCTTTTCAACAATTAGCAAATGCTTTTATTCAACAATTTCAAAACAACATAGGTCCTAAAATCACTTTGACTGATTTAATGCATTGTAAACAAGGTGTTAAAGAAAAAGTGTTTGATTTCATTGGTAGATATAAGCATTTGTGTTCTCAATTTTATTCTCTAGTACCTGATAATGATATTCAAAGAATTTTTATTTCTAATTTGCAAAAAGACATTAGGTAAAAACTTCTCCTTTCTGAGTTTACTTTATTTCCATAGTTGTACGCAACAATTCACAATCATCAATTGACTATGAGTCAACCGGAACAATCTACTCCTATGGCTCTGAGTGATAAGGGTGAGAGTGCTCAACAACCGTTTGCGAAGTTCAAACTAAATAACGGCTTCATCAAATTCAATGACACCATCAACAACAACAATGTGAATGCTACAACAGGTGTGCCTCCTATTTCTAAATTTTTCAAAAGAGAAAGAAAATTTACTCCTTTGAATGAATCTTTGCATAGCATCATTTATCAGATGTTACAAAGAAATGTTATCAAACTCCCTCCAATAAAACCAGTTGACCCTTCTAAGGTAGCCTCACCTTACTTTGATAATAATTCTTTTCACCAATTTCATCGTCAACCTAGTCATGATACTGAGAAATGTTTTGCATTAAAAAGTAAGATTCAAGATGTGATTGATAATAATACTATATATGTGGCAGGTGTGAATGATAAGGAAACAAATCAGTAGCTCCTCCTGATCAAAATCTTAAGATTTTCACTGATCCTTTACCCTCTCATATCTCTAACATGGTTGAAACTGAACATACTTGTTTCTCTCCTCCCGATCTCACTACAATGACTCCAAATTTAGTGAATACGATAGAGAAACAAGAAACACCTCGGGATCAATGTATCACATTTGACCCTCGTGAGACCATTAGAGCACCCGATGGACCTTTATACATAGTTTCGAGAATCCAAGACAAACCTTTTCATGGTGTGCTTATTGATCCCTCTTGCATGGTCAATGTCATCACTGAAGAATATCTTTGTACTTTACATTTTTATAAAGCAATCTATGATGATACTAATGTGGTCGTTAAATTATTTGATGGATTTTCTTTTCCTACTATTGGTTCTATCAAACTCCCTATTGAGGTTCACACTAAATCTATAGATGTCAACTTTGTTATCATTCCTTCATCTGAACAATTCTATCTAAAGTTAGGTTGCTCTTGGCTATCTTTGATGAAGGCTATTGCCTCTCCAATCCATAAGTGTTTGAAATTTCACCACAATGGAGAAATCATAACTATTAATCATAGCTTATTTCGACCAACCGAAAGAAGCCCAGGTGTTCCTATTGATTACTTTTTGCTTGAAAAATTTCAATGTCTTCCACCAAGAAGCGATGCTCTCTTTCAATCTTATCAGAAATGGAAGAAAGATATGATCTTATCCTTAAGCCAACTTAGAACTCCAACACTTGGTATTCCCATTATTCTTGAAGATGACGTTCTTCCTCTAATGGATAGAACTAATCTTCCTCCTAAGGAAGATTCCCAACCTATTTCTATGGATGAAACTATGCCTTCTCCTAAGAAGAACAATAATATTCCTCCTAAGGTTAGACCTGTAGCTCCTATTAGACAGTTCAAATAACCGGAAGACAACTGAGAGGGGGGCTGAATCAGTTGTCTCAAATTACCGAAACCATTAGCTATTAAAACTTTAATACCAGAACCCAAAAGAATAATACCAAAATGCTTAAACCAAATACCGGAATAGAAGTTAAACCAATTAAGCATAAACAATAACCAAAAAATAAATACCATCCACATGACACCAATATTTGTACGTGGAAAACCCGGTAAAGGGAAAAACCACAGTGGGAAGCCTACCCAGAGTCAGATAATACTTCTGCAATAAGTATGTGAATTACAATTGAGGGGTCTACACTTGCAGGAAAGCCAATAGCCTAGAGCGCACTGCTCATCACAAAAGGAGTCTCACTGACTACATAGAAATCCAAACTACAATCCAGAGAAGTGTTGAACTGCAAAAGATATCATCTCCTATGCTTGAGTACAGTTCCAGTTAAGATCAATACTAGAGGACTAAATCCTCTTACATAAACTCAATTCGATCTCCAATGATCGATCAAATCCTTTGACTGAATGATATTACATTATTCGCTTACCTTGACATTTATCTTATCATATCCATGATCACAATCTACCATACCTTTTACAATGAGATCTTACATCTATATATACAAACCCTCGACCATAAACAATCAGGTTAGCTACCAGACAATAAACCAATTTTACATAATTACAAAACATGTCAGCCTTAGACCAATCAAATACTATCCAACACATAGGACATCCCAAAAACATATCGAGAGGTCCAATCCACACACTTCATTAAACTTGTCTATAACCTAGACCAACCGGGACCCAATATAGGTCCATATGCTACAACAATGATCTCCATTCACCAAGTCTTGAACATGATCACCAACGACATCTAGAAACAATACTGGAAGCTGCACCAACACCACTTATGAAATCCATCAAAGATCTTCATCAAAAGATCTGCCAATGAAACCCTCATCGGAACCAAAAACCAAGCTTCTAAGAAAACATGATAGCATCTGATCACCAGATCAAAACCAACTTACTAGATATGAACATGAGCATCATGAATATGCCAATTCCTTATTCAAACTATACCAGAGCCTACCAAATCATGCCAGATCCAAATCAATCAGAAACCACTCAACCTATCAGGACTAGAAGGGTGTCGGTAAAGAATCCAAACAATTAGTGTTGGCATCAGTGACAACACATCAATGCAACACATAATCAATTCCTCCAAATGGCCAACAATCTCCCCCTTTGGCATTGATGGTAACACAGATGTGAAAAACATCTAAGTACTAAAAAATGCCAAACAAGTCTCCCCCAATGGAAGACAACCAACAATCTCCCACATGCAGATGTAGCAATGAGGTTCTGAAAACAAAGACCAAAACACCTTATGTGAATGATATCTCTATAAAGCTCTGAATTGTACATATATTTTATATATTTCTCCATTATCAATATCTCTCCCTTTTACTTTTTCTTATTAGTATCTCTCCCCCTTTTTCTTTTTCTTTTTCACATCAATATCTCTCTCCCTTTGACATCAATGCCAGAAATCTGACAAAAATATCAAAGCAAAAACATAAACTACTGAATCGCAAAGCTGACTACTCCCCCTGAGCAGTAGCATCCCCACATCAGTGTCGTAATGAATGGTATCTCTTATAATGCATATCGAACTGATGCCAAACCACATCAATCAAGTCTCTACTGGAGGGGCAAAAACTCCCAATCTGTCTCGCAAGTACTTAAACGATTCCTTGGACAAAGGTTTAGTGAAAATATCTACAATCTGCTCTTTAGTGTTCACATAAACCAGTTTAACTTCATTTGCTTCCACCTTTTCTTTCAAAAAGTTGTACTTGATAGATATGTGCTTTGTCTTAGAATGAAATACCAGATTCTTTGATATATCAATAGCAACTGAGTTATCACAATGAATAACTACCGGTGCATTACAATCCACCTTTATATCCTTCAACATTTGCTTCATCCATAAAACTTGTGTACAGTTAGTAGCAGCAACAACATACTCAGCTTCAGCAGTAGATTAAGAAGTACATGATTGGTTCTCATTTATCCATGAAACCAACTTCTTTCCAAGAAAGAAAGCTCCACCGGAAGTACTTTTACAGTCATCAACATCTGTATATGCACATAAAGTAAAGTTATCATCCTTAGGGTACCATAAACCATATTCTAATGTACCTTGCAAGTATCTAAAAATCCTTTTCACCACACTCTCATGATTTTCTCTAGGATCACTCTGAAATCTTGAAACAATACAAACAACATTCATTATGTCAGGCCTAGTCCGAGTCAAATAAAGCAGACCTCCAATCATAGATTTGTATCTTGTAGGATTTACCAGTGTAGAAACATCTTTTCTTGTTAATTTCTCACTTGTAACCATAGGAGTACTTATCGATTTAGAATCTCCCATACCAAATTTCTTCAACAATTCCTTAGGATACTTAGTTTGATAGACAAAAATACCTTTTTCAGTCTGAGTAATTTGCAAACCTAAGAAAAATTTCATCTCACCAATCATAAACATCTCAAATTATTTCTCCATATTGTTAGCAAATTCCTTACATAACTTATCTTCATCTCTAAAAATAATGTCATCAACAAATACTTCAATAATCAGTATATCATTATCAGTGATCTTATAATATAAATTACTATCAACACTACCCTTAGTAAAACCAAGCTTCAAAAGATATTTATCTAACCTTGCATACCAAGCTCTAGGTGCCTGTTTCAATCCATATAAAGTTTTCCTTAACTTGCAACCATGTTTGTATCATCTGATAGTGAAAAACCATCAGGCTGCTCAATATAAACTTCCTCATAAAGATCCCCATTTAAAAATGCACACTTAACATCCATCTGATAAACCTTGTAGTTCTTATAAGCAACATAGGCAAAAAATAATCTTACAACTTCAATCCTAGCTACCAGTGCAAAGGTTTCTACATAATCAATTCCTTCCTTCTAAGACTATCCTTTACATACCAATCTAGCTTTATTCCTTATAACTTGACCATCCTCATTCAATTTAATCCTAAAAACCCATTTAGTTCTAATAACATTCTTATTTTTAGGTCAGGGAACCAAAGTCCATGTGTTATTTTTCTCAATCTGATCTAATTCTTCTTCCATAGCTTTCAACCAATATTCATCTTTACATGCCTCAATTACTGATACCGGTTCACTTTGTGAAATTAAACATACCTCATTAGTTGCCAGTCTTCTTCTTGTCATTACTCCATTGTTCTTATCCCCAATGATCTGATCTTCTGAATGATTCAATCTCACATACCTAGGAGTTCTCTAACTCTTTGTTCCTCTTCTCGGTTCTTCAGTTATTGTTGAATTTTCTGATACTGTCGGAGTAATTGGTTTAGCTCTTTATTCTGGTAAAGGTGCTACCGGTTTAGATATAATCATTTCCGCTGCCGATTCCTTCTCATAAACCCTGATTTGACTTTTGTTCAACTAATCTACTTTGATTGTAGCACTCTCCACAATTCTCTACAATCTCTTGTTGTAACATCTATATGCTTTGCTTTCATTAGAATAACCAAGAAATATGCCTTCATCACATCTAGGATCAAATTTTCCAATGATATCATCTCTCCTGATATAGCATTTACTACCAAAAATTCTGAAATACTTAACTATAGGTGTAATGCCAAACCATAATTCATAAGGTGTCTTACCGGTTTCTCCTTTGATATGTACTCTATTGCATTTATAAACCATTGTGCTCACTGCTTCTCTCTAGTAGATATGAGGTAGACTAGCTTTCATCATCATTGTTCTAGCAGCATCCAAGATAGTTATGTTCTTCCTTTCAACAACTCCATTCTGTTGAGGTGTCTGGGGAGCAGAAAATTATCTTCTTATACCATACTTCTCACAACAGTTATTAAACTCACCGGATGTGAATTCTCCACCATGATATTATCTCAAACATTTAATCTTCAATCATGTCTTAGTTTCCACTTTAGCGTTAAAGATTCTATACTTTTCAAATGCCTCAGATTTTTCCTTTAGAAAAGTAAACCACATCATTCTAGAATAATCATAAATGATTAGCATGAAATATCTATCACCTTGAAAACTTTTAACTCTAGTAGGGCCACACAAATAAATGTGAATAGGATCAAGAACATTATTAGATTTATCTTGTATACTCCTAAAAGAAGTTCTGACCCGTTTCCCCATTTGGCATTCTTTACATACTAGATTATAGGGCTTCATAAGCTTAGGTATATCTCTAACTGCTTTAGTTGAATTGATTTTCACAATGCAGTCAAAATTTGCATGACACAACCTTTTATGCCATAGCCATCTCTCATCAATATGTGTAATCAAACAAGTTTTAGATGCAATGACAATCCCAAAGACACAAAGAGGAGGGGGGGGGTGAATCTATGTCTAACCGGTTAATGGAATAATTGAACTTATTTATAACTTTTCAACTCAAATTAATGTACCGGTAAACAAGTAATAATGCAGCAAAGAGAAATAACAGAGACAACATAAATACACACCATAACACAAGATATTTTGGCAAGGAAACCTGGTTAGGGAAAAACCTCAATGGGATTTATGACCCACAATATTTACTCACTGGCTAATATGAATAAATATTACTTACAATAGGGGCCTGCACATGCAGGAATGCTAACATCTAGATCTCACTGCTCAATGAAAGAGTCTCATTGACTACAAAATGGATAATTAAATCCAAGACAATGTACTACTCAAAATAGCATCTGCAATTCTTGATTCAATACTAGTTTAAGCTCTGTTAGAAACCTTAATCAAAAACCTGTTGGTGAATGATATTCACTTACATAACCTATCTTCCTTATACAAAATCTTTTTGCTATCTTCTACATAATACCATTACATAATTTTCTCTCCATTCTATATCAAAAATGACCTATAAGATCTCATACATATATGAGTCTTTACAATACATCATGTCGGCTTACAAATAATTAATTACATTACAATATAATTCACATAAACAAAACTTGTCTCATGTTAGCCTGGATGCTGGTATGCTTCGTTGCCAGTGTAAACTAGATGTCGATGAATAAACTTGTTGTGCTTGTCGGTGCCAGAGAATGACGTTTGCGTTGCCGATGAACTTGTAGAATCCTATTACCAGGTGGTTGCCATCAATGACAACATCAACCATTCTCATGTGAGTGTAGAATGCCAACAATATCCCCCTTTGGCATTGATGGCAACACTCATGAGAAAAATTCAAAAACAGTTGTCCAAAAATGAAGTCCAAAACTGATCCCCAAAAAGAGTGTGCTCCCCCTGAGCAAGTGATTTTTTTTGTGCATTTTTTTCATACTCCATACTACTCCCCCTTTGACATCAATGACAAAGGATGTCAAAAAGAATCAAAGTATACAAAAATTCTACCTCATAGCCTGTAGCCGGTTGTTTACAATTTGAAAAGATATATGCCAATATTAGATTCAGGCTCTGCATGAATTTATAACTGTCAGAGATAATGGTTTTTGTCTGCTAGATCATGCCAGTCAGATAATGCATTTGTTGCTCTAGTGATCGTTCTCCTTGATATAATTCCTTAGATAGCTCAACCCGTTGAGTTATTCGACTATCCAATTTTGGACCAAGTTTCTTTTTCAACTCTCGGGCCTTCAACCTTATCCTTGCTTTTTCCTGCTCTAGTTTCTCTATCTTCTCCTCAAAAACTATTATTTTCTGATCAAGAATTGAGGTAAGTTCTGAAGAACCTATCATATTATCTGCTATGTTATCTATCTCATGTCGTGTTTCCTTAATCTTCTCATCAATGTCTTCAGTCGGTGGTGAGGCTTACAAGCTTCCTTATACAATTCTTTGTATTCCAAAATTGTGGAATTAACTACCGGTAATAAGGAATCAATATGCTTAGTATAGTCCTTGATAGTCTTCTCAAAGAATTCACCTTTTTCTTTATTTACCCTTTCCTTAATATTTTCTTCATTGACCTTATCTATAGTTAGTACATTTGAAGCAATAAATTTGGACAATGCATCCAATTTACTCAAAGAACCATCAATATGATCTAACTTACATGCCGGTGCAATCATTTTTCAGAATAGGCAATGTATCATCAATGGCCTTGTATGCTAAGGCGTTGCACTTTGTGATCCTCTTAATTGAATCCAAAAGAATATTTTTTACATTTGTAGGTCTGAAATTTGTAGTAGATGTGCTCGGTTATGCAATAACTTTCTTTTCCACAGATACTTGACCAATTACCTTAACAATTTCTTCCTTGTTACCATCATTTGTTTCCTCTTTGTTTATAGTTGCTGTCGGTTTCTCACTCTATGTTACTACCGCTGCTTCTACTAGTTTCTCAGTCTAAGTATGAACCTCTGCATCTGTTGGTTTCTTAGTGTCAGGCTTCTTAGCTTCTGTCAGTTTTTTAATGTTCTGAGAGTTAGCAGTGTTAGTCAGTGACTCAGAGATCTCAATGTTTGTATCATCAATAGTCTTAACCTCTACAGTCTCTTTATCCATAACAATATTAACATCATGTTTATCTACATTCATAGTAAATAGGAATTTCAGAATCCAGATTGGTATCATAATGTGTTATTTCTTCAACCTCCTTATCCGGTTGACTATCTGTATGTATTGGTGTTCTTGAAGTTATTGGTGGGGTGTCTTGTACTAGTGGAGAAAGGTTATCTATTACCTTTATAATAGGTACACTACCAATTTTGCTTTTACCTTTGTCCTTTTGATATATCTTCACAAAAGATTTATCCATTTTCTGTCTCTCCCTTTCCTCTTTCTTTTCTTTTTCAACAAAAATTATGTCCCATTTGTCTGCAGTTTCATTAGCTATCTCTTTCACTCTCCTTGCCATTAGGCTGGCCTACCAGTGACCACTCATAAAAACTGACCAGTTGGCTTCAACAATTAGTTCATCAATCTCTTCCCTAGAATTAACGGGGTGAACAACCATCAATGCTTCAACCTTTAATTTTTTATCCAATTCCAAAATCGACATTCTTTTTGCTTCTAATCTTATGTACAAGTCATTAGACAGATCATCTACAACCTCAATCAAAACTTTCTTGTAAATGTCAAGACGCAAAATGATGCTATCCATGCTATATCAAAAATGACCTATAAGATCTCATACATATATGAGTCTTTACAATACAATCCCAAAGACACTGAGGGGGAGGGGGGGGGGGGGGTGAATCAGTGTCTAACTGGTTAATGGAATAATTGAACTTATTTATAACTTTGGAACTCAAATTAATGTACCGGTAAATAAGTAATAATGCAACAATGAGAAATAATAGAGACAACATAAATGCACACCATAACACAAGATATTTTGGCGAGGAAACCTGGTAAGGGAAAAACCTCAGTGGGATTTGTGACCCACAATATTTACTCACTAGCCAATATGAATAAATATTACTTACAATAGGGGCCTGCACATACATGAAGGGCAACAACCTAGAGCTCACTGCTCAATGAAAGAGTCTCACTGACTACAAAATGGATAATTAAATCCAAGACAATGTACTTCTCAAAATAGCATTTGCAATGCTTGATTTAGTACCGGTTTAAGCTCTATCAAAAACCTTAATCAAAAACCTTCCAGTGAATGATATTCATTCACATAACCTATCTACCTTATTACAAAATCTTTTCACTATCTTCTACATAATACCATTACATAATTTTCTCTCCATGCTATATCAAAAATGACTTATAAGATCTCATACATATATGAGTCTTTACAATACATCATTTCATCTTACAAATAATTAGTTACATTACAATATAATTCACATAAACAAAACTTGTCTCATGTTGGCCTGGATGCCGATATGCTTCGTTGCCGGTGTAAACTAGATGCCAATGAATAAACTTGTTATGCCTGCTGGTGTTGGAGAATGATGTCTGTGTTGCCGGTGAACCTATAGAATCTTGTTACCGGTTGGTTGCCATCAATGACAACATCAACATTTGCATTGGAGTGTAGAATGCCAACAACAAGTCTTCTCACCAGAGTTCAAATGAAATATATTACCTTTTGTCTATGTACCGGTTGCAATCTCCAAACCAGATTTGTTAATGATTTTGCATTTTCCATCCTTGAACTGTAATTGAAATCCCTTATCCATTAATTTTCCTACACTCAAAAGATTAATCCTTAAACCTTCAACACAATAAACATTGTTGGTATTGCTCTTACCATCTTATGATATAGTCCCTTTTCCTTTGATCATACATGCTTTGTCATCTCCAAATTTGTCTAGACTGCCATCAAATTCTTGCAAAGATAGAAACTTCCCTTTATCTCCAGTCATATGATGTGACCCGCTGTCAATTACCCATTCATCTATGTCTTCAATTTTAGCAAAAAGTGCCTTCTCTTCAGGTACATTCTCTTCCAGTGCCAGAACATCTTCCTTGATAGACAGGAACACCCATTCCTTCCCATTGTCGAAACCACTACCAGAATCTTCTGTCGGTTCATCATCAGAATCAGTAATGCCTTCCTCATCCGCTATGTAGCATGATTTGTCTATGTTCTTCTTGCACTTATATTTGTTCTGATATCTAGGGTTAGGCTTAAATGATCTTTTAACTCTTTCTTCAAATCTTGAATTCCTTTCAAGACATCTAGATGCAAAATGACCAATCTTATTACATGCAAAACATTTAAAAGGTGCTTTTCCTTCATACTTACTTCCTACCAGTCCTCTAGGTACTCTTCTAGCAAATAGTGCTTCAATTTTCTCACAATAATTATCTTCTCTCTTCATATCTTCCAATTCTTTTGCATAGAAAACTTTCCAATCTTGCTTATCGGTTGCAGATGTAGATGCATGAAAAACAGGTTTAGTCTTCACAGTTCCAGAAGGTCCAAATTCTTCAAGCTCAAAAGTAGACAATTTCCCAACCAAGGTATCTCTTTTGATAGATGTATTAGCCATTATTCTCAACTCATTAATATCGATAGCCTTCATTTTGTAAGTCGGTGGTAGGGCTCTCAGAACTTTAGAAATAATTTCTTCTTCACTCAAAGTTCCACCACAACATTGAATTCCCATAACAATCTCATTTACCCTTTCCATGAATGCAATAATCCTTTCATCTTCTTCCATTTCCAGGTTTTCATATCTCACTTGGTAACCATCAAGTTTAGCAATATTCATTGTAGGGTCACCTTCATTAAGAGTCTCCAACTCGTCCCATATAGCCTTTCTAGATGATTTGTCGGTTAATCCCATTATTTGTTGATCAGAAAGTGCACACAAGAGGGATTCTCTTGCTCTACAATCATTCTCAAACTCCTTATTTAGGTTTGGCAGAGGAGGATTCCTAGATGCCAAATTATGAGGTGTGACACCATTCTGTGTGATCTCCCAAATCTCCTTACCAAGAAATCTCATATGAGTCTTCATCTGAATCTTCCATACCGTGTAATTTGTTCCATCAAGCCTCAGAATATCTCTCTGAAAGATAGCTCTAGATGAATTGGGTGAACTTGAACTGTTAGACGATATAGGATCTTCCACAAGTGGTTAAGCTTTCTATAGAGAGGACTAGACCTCTGCTACTAATTGTTAGACAATTCAAATAATCGGAAGTCAACTGAGAGGGTGTGGGGGGGGGGTGGTGGGGTGAATTAGTTATCTCAGATTACCAGAACCATTAGCTATTAAAACTTTAATTTCGAAACCCAAAACATTAATACCAGAATGCTTAAACCAAATACCGGAATAGCAGCTAAACCAATTAAGCATAAACAACAATCACAAAATAAATACCATCCACATGACACAAAGATTTGTATGTGGAAAACCTGGTAAAAGGGAAAAACCACAGTGGGAAGCCTACCCACAGTTAGATAATACTTCTGCAATAAGTATGTGAATTATAATTGAGGGGCCTGCACTTGTAGGAAGGCCAATAGCCTAGAGCGCATTGCTCATCACAAAAGGAGTCTCACAGACTACATAGGAATCCAGACTACAATCCAGTGAAGTGTTGAACTACAAAAGATAGCATCTCCTATGCTTGAGTATAGTTCCAGTTAAGCTCAATACCGGAGGACTAAATCCTCTTACATAAACCCAATTCAATCTCCAATGATCGACCAAATCCTCTGACTAAATGATATTACATTATTCGCACATTACATCCCTTGACATTCATCTTATCCTATCCATGATCACAATCTACCATACCTTTTACAATGAGATCTTACATCTATATATACAAACCCTCGACCATAAACAATCAGGTCGGCTACCAAACAATAAGCCAATTTTACATAATTACAAAACATGTTGGCCTTAGACCAAACAAATAATATCCAACACATAGGACATCTCGAAAATGTATTGAGAAGCCCAATCCACACACTTCATTAAACCGATCTATAGCCTAGACCAACTAGGACGCAGTATAGGTCCATACGCTACAACAATGATCTCCATTCACCAAGTCTCAAACATGATCACCAACAAATTATCTAGAAACCATACTGGAAGTTGTACCAACACCACTTATGCAATCCATCAAAGATCTTCATCAAAAGCTCTGCTGGTGAAACCCTCGTCGGAACCAGGAACCAAGCTTCTAAGAAAATAAGATAGCATCCGATCACTAGACCAAAACCAACTTATTGTATATGAACATGAGTATCATGAATAATCCAATTCCTTAACCAAAATATACTAGAGCCTACCAGATCATGCCGGATCCAAATCAACCAGAAACCACTCAACCTATTGGGACTAGAAGGGTGCTAGTAAAGAGTCCAAACAACTAGTGTTGCCATCAATAACAAAACATCAATGCAACACATAATCAATTCCTCCAAATGGCGAACTCCTCCTCCTCATGATGGACTTGGTCTCCTTCCTACACCAAAAATTCCTCCTTTATATGGTGCAATTTTGCCTCCTTGCTCTTATAGTGAGAAGAGACCTACCTCTCCTCTTGTTCAACCTAAGAGACTTCAACTTAACCATTCAACTACCAAAGATGAGAACATTTCTCCTTCAACAAAAATTCCTCCTTCAATAAATATTCCTCCTTCTTCTCAGCCTTTTGTTAAGACTCGATGGAATCATTATGCGAGAGATCATTGATGAAAACATCGTACTAGAGATCGTGAAGTTGTTTCTCAAACTATTCAATCTCCCAAAACACCAACAGTTGACATGATTCCATTTTCTCCTAAGCAAGATCTTGAACTTAAATCTCCAAATCATAAGTTTCAAAAAACATGTGATGATTTTACTTCTATTCATGTTAGAGCTCCTCTTTCTATAAATCTTGATGAATAAATGGGTGAAAATGTTATTCATGATGGAAATACAACTCGCAATGCTTTTGATATTGAATATGAATATGTTGATGTTGACAAACATTTATCTGCAAAATTTTCAAAAGCCTTAATCCTAGCTCCTCGAAATGAACAAAGTGACTTAGCACATGAGCATAGTCCTTGTTTGGATCTTATGATATCTCCATCTTTTGTTCTCGATGTCGTTCCTCTGGCATGTTTCCCATCTTCCCGAAATAGTGATCAACAAGATCGGGAGGTGGATGCCATGCTAGACTAGCTGCATTAGCACCATAGATCCTCTACCTCTCTCTCTTTTCTTTCTCTTTTGTGACTATCCTTCTATTTGTATTCATGATCTTCTATTTGTTGTCCCTAGTGATGTCTACTTGAGGATGATGCAAAGCATTGAGATCTCTTTTGGTCTCTTTCATGTTGACTCAAAAGACACATGTGTTCCCTTTCTTCCAAGGTGGTTTCTTTTCTTTGGGGAATGAGGACTATTTTATGAATATATATACATGATATACATGAGTTATCATATAACATACTGACCATGAGGAAAGAGAAGTGACCTCATGCTTTATGTTTTGTGTTCATTATCCTTGGGTTTATTCCTTGATCATGGGTTATATCCTTGCGATAACATGCTCCCTCTCTTTCTCTCTTGGGTGTATCATACCTTAAAGAAATCACTCCTGATAAGGCATGCAAAATCGCGTTTACATGGGGGCACACACTCCACTCATATTATCCTTCTTGATAGTTAAAGTTACTTAGTGAACTTGGCTTTGCTTTGTAATTTTTGGTATTCTTGTTTTTCATGAATCATAGTGAGGGGAACCTTACTACTTGCAACCATGATTCTCCCTCTTGATCTTCCCCTTTACTTTGTCAATCAAAGTCGTAAGATCCTTAGTCCGCTGGAGGCTTGGTGTATCTTGCCTCCTTGATGTGGTGAAAGTCTTTCAATATTGTTTCCTTGTACTTTACCGATAGTATTGGCATATGCTTATACTCCCTCTAAAGTGGGGGCTAAATGTAGTGTCATAAATTGTGACCTTGCAATTTTCAACTGCATTTGGGTCTTCGCAATGGCGGACGAATCCCTAAGCTTGATTGGAGACCCAAGACATGCTCATACCACTTGAAACTTTCATTTTATTGTACCCCGCACTGCCTACTCTCACTTCCTATCTTGAATTAGGGTAGGAAAGGGGCATGGCACCCCTATCCCCCCTAGGATAGGGGCATGGTGCCTCTATTCCTGCCCTATTTTGGGCCTCCCTTGACCTAATCTTGCATTGGGCTTGTCAATTATGAGCGGGAAAAAGTTTTCCTATGTCGGCCTAAGATGGAAAATCAGTTAAAAACCCCTAATTGGCAAGAATATAATGATCATTTCCCCTCCTATTTGCATAATTTCAATAAGTCCAATAAGAGAAAATTAAGTTCAAGAAGCGAAATCAAGCATAAGTGATCATAAGGAGAAATTACCAAGCGACATTGTCATCAAGCATTCAGACATTCAAACATCGCTTCAAGAATTTAACATTTCAAGTCTCCTTTCAAGGCTAGGTATTGCATTCAAGTCAAGGATTCAACCATTGAAGGGGAGATCTCTACCAAAATTCAAAACATTCTATTCTACATATCCTTTCAATCAATTCTATCAACATTTCAATTGCATCCTCTCTCGAGGTAAACTTTACTTCAAACATTTCCTTTCATTTACTTTCAAGTATTTTCAATCACTTGGTTAATTCCAAAATGAGGTTTGACCTGAAGGAAAACCCCCAATCCCAACAACATTTACTCTCTTTTTTGTGTGTAGGTTGCAGGTGCGTAGTTGTAGTTGTAGGTTTAGACTCCATTTTCAGAGATGAAAAACCCCTTTTGGGCACGCGGATTTTTTGGAGGACCAAGTACACTTTCAACTCGGTCTTGACAACTTTTGCTTAGATTTGCAGGGGAGCTTCGTCTTGACATTTATTGTTAATTCTAGGTGGACAACTTCATCCCGGATCTCTATCTCAAGATATAATCGTTTCTTTGTCATCTTTACACTTAGTCTCAATTCGCTTAATTCAACTTGTCTATTTTAAAAGAGGTTTACTTTACTTTCTAAATTTGTTACAAATTCCCTACAATTCACTTAGCATTCAACCTATTTCCATTCAGATTGGATCTAGTGAATTCAACCCCCTCTTTTAAATGTAATGTGGTGAAAAGTGATGAGAGGAGATCAAGTGGAAAGATTTACTCCCCTCAAAATAGGAGTGAAAGTTTCACAAAGGATTCCCTTCAACTTCTCACGCACATGACATTTAAAAGAGGGGGTTGAATTCACTTGATCCAATCTCAATGGAAAGAGGTTGAATGCTAAGTGAATTGTAGGGAATTTGCAATAAATTTGGAAAGTAAAGTAACCCTCTTTTGAAATAGACAAGTTCAATCAAGTGAATTGAGACTAAGTGTAAAGATGACAAAGAAATGATTATATCTTGAGATAGAGATGCAAGATGAAGTTGTGCACCTAGAATTAGTAGTAAGATGTCTAGATGAAGGTCCCCTGCAAATTTTAGCAAAATTTGTCAGGACTGGGTTGAAAGTGTACTTAGTCCTCGAAAAAATCCGTACGATGAAAAGGTCTTTTCTATCTCTGAAACTGGAGTCTAAACCTGCAATTATAGCTGCGCACCTGCAACCTACACATATAAAAGAGAGAAAATGTTGTTGGGATTGGGGGTTTTCCTTCAAGTCAAACCCCATTTTGGAATTAACCAAGTGATTGAAAATACTTGCAAGTAAATGAAAGGAAATGTTTGAAGTAAAGTTTACCTCGAGAGAAGATGTAATTGAAACATTGATATAATTGATTGAAAGGATATGTAGAATAGAATGTCTTGAATGTTGGTAGATATCTCTTCTTCAATGGTTGAATCCTTGACTTGAATGCAACACCTAGCATTGAAAGGAGACTTGAAATTCTCAATTCTTGAAGGGATGTTTGAATTCTTGAATGCTTGAATGCTTGATGACAATGTCACTTGGTAATTTCTCCTTATGATCGCTTATTATTGATTTCGCTTCTTAAACTTAATTTTTGCTTATTGGACTTATTGAACTTATGAAAATAAGAGGGGAAATGATCCTTATATACTTGCCAATTAGAGGTTTTTAACTGATTTTTCATCTTAGATCGACATAGGAAAACTTTTTCCTGCTCACAATTGACAAGCCCAATGTAGGATTAGGTCAAGGGAGGCCCAACATAGGGCAGGGACAGGGGTGCTATGCCCCTATCCTAGGAGGAAAGGGGTGTCATGCCCCTATCCTGCCATAATTCAGGACAAGAAGTGAGAGTAGGCAGTGCAAGGTGCAAGAAAATGTAAGTTTCAGGTGGTATGAGCATGTCTCGAGTCTCCAGTCAGGCATAAGGATTCGTTTTCCAATGCGAAGACTCAAATGTGGTCAAAAATTGCAAGGTCACAATTTTATGATGCTACAATTTGATCATTTTGGTGTGTGTTGTTGATGTGAGTGATGGGTATGAGCCATTGTGCGCAAGTGTTAGATTTGTGTTTTGGATTATAGCAAAATATCAAATCAGAGCAGAATTGTAGAGCAGTGCAAGGTGTGCTTAACCAGAGCTACATTTAGGCATTTGTTGATGATACTTCATAGTTCAAACTTCATTTTAATCTCTTACAAACATTTGTAAGGCAGTGAGCCTTTTGGGGTTGTAGCCCTTTCTTATAATTTGAGCAGCGCGCTATAGGTCCAGTGTGCTTGAATGCATGCGCATTCCCCTTATGTAATATTTCTATACTTTTAGAAGAGTATATTAATATTGTGGATTATAATCCCACCATGGTTTTTCCCTTAACTAGGTTTCCACGTAAAAATCTTGGTGTTGTGGTGTTGGTAATTGTTTGCTTTATGTTTTGCATCTATCTTTCATTTCAGTTGTCTCAAGTGGATAAAGAATCAGTTAAAGAATGTTTAGTAATGAAAAAAAATTGATTCACCCCTTCCCTCTTAGTGTTAATTGATTCTAACAATTGGTATTAGAGTTAAGTTCCTTAGAAAAAATCCTAATCAATTATGTGGACTTTCACTTTCAATCATTTGAGAAATTTGCTGAAGAGAAGGTCTGCAATGAATTCTATGCTAGAAGGTTTCAGACACTATACATTTGCCATTGATGTCAAAGGGGGAGAGTATATATGTGAAAAATATTGATCTTAGGGGGATTTATTGATTTTGGGAGTCCATTAGTCAAATTCTTGGCGGCAATGTATGCATCTTGGTTTTGGTGCAACACTTAGCCATTTTTCACTAAGTATTGTCATTAATACCAAAGGGGGAGATTGTTGGCAAGATACACTGCAGGTATGTTGAGATATTATCATTGATGGCAACTCATATCAGTTTCGACATCCGCACTTCACTTTTTCATCATTGTAGAAGATTGAGTGAAGATTGCTTGAGTCCAATAAGGTCCGATAAGGAAGCAAGACATGTGACAAAATGATCAATGTTTTCGTTGGCAGATTATTTTGGTTATGTATTTTTCTATTTAGATTTTGGAGAAGGTTTGTGGACATGTAATATGCCTTATTCCAAGATTGTAGCCTTCGGTAATGAGTTTTATGTTAGTTGGGAGATTTGGTAATCATGTTTTTGGTATGGACTGTGTTTATTAGTTACAACGTGTGGTAATTCAGTTCGCAGATCTTGTGGATCAATTTTGGTGATTGTTTATGTGTTTGAGGGTGATGAGATATCATGTGGGAAGCATGTGGACATATTGTTTTGGTCCTCATGGGTGTTATGATAGGATTGAGTCGACTTCTACACACATTTCATCCTTTGTGATGTGTTTTTGAAGCCGACATGAGGTTGTGACTTAATTTGTGATGTAGATATATAAGAAGGGTTTATTTGATCATTTTGGTGTTTGTTGTAGATGGGAGTCATGGGTATGAGTGATTGTGCATAGTTTCATGTGGGTAAGTGTTAGATTTGTGCTTCGGATTATAGTAGAATATCATATCAGAGCAGAGTTGTAGAGTAGTGTAAGGATATGCTATTTGTGTTTAACCAGAACTATATTTAGGCATTTGTTGATGCTACTTCATAGTTCAAACTTCATTGTAATCTCTCACAAACATTTGTAAGGCACTGGTCCTTCTAGGGTTGTAGCCTTTTCTTGTAATTTGACCATTGAGCTCTAGGCAGTGTGACTGAATGCATGTGCATTCCCTTTATGTAATATTTCTATACTTTTAGCAAAGTATATTAATATTGTGGGTTATAATCCTGCTGTGGTTTTTCCCTTAACCAGGTTTCCACGTAAAAACCCTGGTGTTATGGTGTTGGTGATTGTTTGCTTTATATTTTGCATCTATCTTTCATTTAAGTTACCTCAAGTGGATTAATAATCAGTTAATAAATGTTTAGTATTGCAGAACACTGATTCACCCCCCCTCTTAGTGTTCATTGATTCCAATAGTGAAAGCTAGAGAGAAATCAATGGATAAAAACCCTAAATCAAATGTTCAAAATATTGCAGATGAAAATGAGGTTGCTTGTCAAAAGTTACTCAAAATATGTCAAACTCTTTTCCCAATACCAATACTAGACAACGAAAGAATGCCTAGGCATTAGCATTGGACAAAATTAGAAAATAGGTGAATGAAGCTAGGAAAAAGAACTTACAATAATTGTTTGATTAGCTAGATCCAAAGGGGATTTAAGAGTCCTTACCTAATAAGGGTGCCAAAGATAAAGAAACTTAAAATCTTTCCCTATACAACTCCCCAATCTCAAGTGAGAATGAAATTACAAAAAGAATTGAAAATAATATTTTCTCTATGGTAAGAAAAGAAGATAGAAAGAAATAAAACACCTTAGAAAAGGCTATAATGAACAAAAAAGTAAGAAGAACGATAAGGAAAATAAGATTCCTAAATTATTTGACAACTTTAAAGTAGTAAAAGAGGGGGCACCTACCCTAAAAAAAGATGAACCTGAACTACATTAGTAGAAAGTGTATCATTAAAAGAATGTGCAAATGGTTTATTGGAATTGATATCCTCATGCTTCAAGAGGTAGAGGCAGTTGATTTCATTCTTGATACTAGTCTAAATCTTTATGTGGAAGGAGTCACTCCACTATTATACCAAACACAAAAATGGTAGAGGGGGTACATCCATTATGTTGAACAATAGATGGACACAACAAATTAGAGAATTTGACTCCTCCCCTTATAACAGAGAAACTTGGATTATCCTTGAGTGTGAGGTTATAAACTTTGGGATTTAATCAATTTATGTCCCTAATCACTATGGGGAAAGGATCCAATTGAGGAAGTGGTTGAAAAACCTTTATTAACTTCTCTTGGATAATTTGTGAGGACTTTTGTTACATCCCACTTGTACCCTAATATTTTGATAATTCTTAATTGCACTGATACATGTTGCTTTATATTGTTGAATAATGATTCACAATACAAATGCAAATGATTTAGTTTTAATCATTATGTTTATATGAGCTAATTTTGTCATGTATGCAAATGCTAAAATTATGATACAATTTCAGACTAATTACATGGTTTTGACCTAGTGGATACATGGAAATCGTCATCATACGTGGTTTTGACCTAGTGGATAAATGGAAATAGTCATCCTCTTAGAAGAGAGGAAAAGTGTCATAAGGAATGAGAGTTAATAGAAGAAGGATCTAATGCTATCTAGAACCCTATCTTGTAAGTTCAAGGCTTGTTACAATGAGTTAAGGTTTGGTGTCTTATGTTCAGTGTTTATCCTGGTAAGCCCTAGATGGTTAGTCTAGTGGATAAGGTATTTTCATCCATGTTTAGATTATTTTATTCAATTTAAGCAAATTATAAATTTAAAAACACTCTAACAAATGATTAAAGATATTTTATTATAATCTTAATGGTTCATATGATAAAATGAATACATACATGATTATGTGTGAGTAATGTGGAAAGGTAATTATACCTATACATGTCACCTATATATATGTATGTATGTATGCCTTTATATATGTATATATATACATACATATATACATATATATTTATATATACATACATGTATACATATATATGTATATATACATACATGTATACATATATATGTATATTGAATACAGTAAGTATCATTTCAAGATTTCAAAGTAATCCTAAAGAAAATCATGAATGTGCAGTAAAGAGGATATTTCAGTATTTGCAAGGAACAACAAAATATGGCTTATGGTATTCTAGAGAAGATAACTTCACTTTATGTGCATATACAGATTCAGATTGGGCTGGAGATACTGATGACAAGAAGAGCACTTCTAGTGGAGCTTTCTTTCTTGGAAAGAAGTCGGTTTCATGGATCAGCAAAAAACAGTCATGCATTTGTTTATCTACTACAGAAGCTGAATATGTTGCAGCAACAACTAATTGCACTCAAGTCTTATGGATGAAGCAAATGTTGAAGGATATCAAAGTAAATTGTAGTGAATTGGTAGTTATCTATTGTGATAACTCTGCAACTATTGACATGTCTAAGAATTCGGTGATTCACTCTAAGACTAAGCACATATCAATAAAATATAACTTTCAGAAGGACAAGGTGGAAGAGAAGGAAGTCAAATTGGTTTATGTGAACACTAAAGAGAAAATTATAGATATATTCACTAAACTGTTGTCTAAGGAATCATTTGAGTATTTGAGAGATAGGTTAGGGGTATCTACCCCTCTGACATAAACTTAATTGATGGAGCATACCATTAGTCTGGTATGCATCATCAACTTTATCCTTTTCTCTAGGTTGATGCAATGGTGCTACTACTCAGGGGGAGTAGTTAGCTTTGAGATTCACAAAATTTTGATATCTATGTCATATCTTTGGCATTGATGTCAAAGGGGGAGAGTTATATGTGCAAAATTCAGATCAGTTTCAGATTGGACTGCACTCCTCAGGGGGAGTTGCTGGGATTTTTTCAGTTTTTCATTGTTATATCTTCTATGAGAAATGTTTGGAATTTCTTAGCACTTAGATGTTTTCTTTTTCACATCTAGTGTTGCCATCAATGCCAAAGAGGGAGATTGTTGACAATATTGAGGAATTGATTATGTGTTGCATTGATGTTTTGTCATTGATGTCAACACTAGCTATTTTGGTTGGTTATCGACATACAGGTTTTGGTTACTGGTAGAAGATCTTGTGTTACCTGTAAGGGTTTAAGGTTGTACCAGCAGAGCTTTTACTGAGAAACTTTGACAGAATGCATAAGTGGTGTTGGTGCGGCTTCTAGATGAAATTCAGGATGCAGAAGGTGATCCTTGATCGTGCCTCGACTGATTGGTGACATCACTTTGGTGTGGTGGACCCAGATTAGGTCTGGTACCTATCTAGGTTATGGACCGGTATCATGTTAACATGTTCTCTACACGTTACCAGGATGATTTATGGATTGGTTATTGTTGTTTTTCTCTAAAGCCAACATGGCATATCATTGTAATATCGATGTATGTAATGATCTTATTGTAATATCTTTTAGGTGGCCGACCTAATTGGTTTAGGCCTTAGGGTTTGTATAAATTGATGTAAGATCTCATTGTAGATCATGTGTCATGGTCATGGAATGAAATATCATATACACAGGAGATTTGGTCGATCATAGGTGATCGAATTGGGTTTAAGTAAGAGGTCAAGGGCCTTCGATATTGAGCTTAATCGGGACTGTAATCAGGTATGGTAGATGCTATCTCTGGCAGTTCATTCTTTTGGATTGATGTCCAATTATCTTGAGGTGGCTATAACCTCTTTGTAGTCAGTGAGACTCTTTTGTAATGAGTAGTATGCTCTAGGTAGTGTGCCTTCCTGCATGTGCAGGCCCCTTATTGTATCACATACTTTCTGTAGAAGTATCATCTAACTGTGGGT